>NC_135975.1:28982464-29142464 GCF_053455715.1 Rhinoraja longicauda
GCTTCTCCACTAGTGGGAGATGGGAACTGCCTCGGAATTAAAGGGCGTACCTTGAGAGATGAGGAGGAATTTCGTAAGTCAGAGGGTGGCGAATCTGTGAAATTCATTGCCGCGGAAGGCTGTGGAGGCCGAGTCACTGGTAGTTTTAAAGATTGACAGATTCTTGATTAGCAAGGGCGTCAAAGGTTATGGGCAGGAGAATGGGGTTGAGAGGGAAAGATGGGATCAGCCATGATTGAACGGTAAGTAGACTCGACGGGCCGAGTGGTCTAATTCTGCCTCTATGACCTATGACATTGATTCAGAAATGGGCAGAGGTAGAAAGGAGCAGACTTTCCTGACCCGACCTATTTTGGGTCAGTTTAAAATGTCTGCAAGCTCCATTGTTCAGACAGTCATCCCTTTTTTAATCGGCTTTACAAATTGAGCAAATGAATATGGACTATTGCCTCAGGAGCGCCACACAGTAAAGAAAAGACACCTGGTGGTGCAGCGGGTAGAGCTGCTGCCTCACAGCGCCAGAGACCCTGGTTTGATCCTGACCTCGGCGTGGAGTTTGCACGTCCTTCCCGTGACCGCGCGGGTTTCCTCCGGGTGCTCCGGTTTCCTCCCACACCCCCAAAGACGTGCGGGTTTGTAGGTGGACCGGCCCTCTGTAAAATGGCCCCCAGTGTGCAGGGAGTGGATGAGAAAGTGGGATAACACAGGGCTAGTGTGAACGGGCGATTGATGGTCGGCGTGGTCTCGGTGGGCCGAAGGGCCTGTTTCCAGATTGTATCTCTTTAAAATAAAAAGCCCGGAGTTTTGAAAATAGGGACGTGCCTTTTATTTCATGCTTTGCTTGTTGGCTAACGGGAGTGAACGGGGTTAATCCACACCGTAGCTCTTTGGCCCAGTTACCCACACTGATAACACACCCTTGCTTTCTAACCCAAGTGCCCTCATCAAAGTGCGTGGTTTTGTCCTTTCACGGAGAAATTGTGAGCAGCCATTAGACTGATAATTGTTAACCGCACTTAAAAATAAGGGCGAGTAAATTGGTGGGATCGACAATGTCAGTGGGAGAATTTTTTCCTTTGATTTAAGTCTTTGGGTATTTTTTTTTTTAATGAGAAGGATCTGGCCTTGCTGGGTTTCATTCACTCTCCAGTCAGGCTTCACAAGCTCCTTTTGTAGTTTCCAAAGTTAACACAAGGTTTTCCCTGATCCGCTACTTTCATCTTTGCTCCGCACAGGAAGGAAGTACATCCGCGAAGGGTGGCTGACCACCGTGCCGTCCAAGGGCGAGGAACTCAAGCACAAAATGTTCTTCCTCTTCTCCGATGTCCTCCTGATGACGAAGCCCTGCCACCCGCTCCACCCTGTGCACTCCGACAAGTTCATCTGGCAGAAGGCCTACCCTCTGGCCGAGGGCAGGGTGGAGAAAGTCTTCGGGCACACCAAGAGTCAAGGAGGCCTGATCAGCGTGAGTCTCCTCCAAGAGAGTCAAGTTCGATCCTGACTGAAAGATCAGGTGGGGACGGGAAGGGAAGGTGAAATGGTTATCAGCCGTTGGCGATGCACGGTGGCACGGCGGTAGAGTTGCCGCCTCACCGCAACAGAGGCCCAGGTTTGATCCTGACCTCCGGGTGCTGTCTGCACGGACTCTGTACATTCTCCCCGTGATCGGGTGGGTTTTCTCCGGGTGCTCTGGTTTCCTCCCACACTCCAAAGGCTACAGCTTTGTCGGTCGGTTGGCTTCAGTATAGTATAAGAAAATAACTGCAGATGCTGGTACAAATCGAAGGTATTTATTTCACAAAATGCTGGAGTAACTCAGCGGGTCAGGCAGCATCTGGGGAGAGAAGGAACGTTTCGGTTCGAGACCCTTCTTCAGACTGACCCGAAACGTCACCCATTCCTTCTCTCCTGAGATGCTGCCTGACCTGCTGAGTTACTCCAGCATTTTGTGAAATAAATACCTTGGCTTCAGTATAGATTGTAAATTGCCCCTGGTGTGTGGGATAGTGATGGTGTGCAGGGATCGCTGGTCGGCACGGACTCGAGTGGGCCGAAGGGCCTGTTTCTGAGCTGGATCTCTAAACTAAAAACCAAAAGTCAGGTGAGTTTATTTCCTTTAACATTTACCTCGCCCATACAAAAGGACTCTAACCTATTTCAGAATAAAAGGACGTACCTTTAGAAAGAAGGTGGATTTCCATAGCCAGAGGGTGGTGAATCTGTGGGATTCACTGCCACAGAGCGGTGGAGACCATCTTTGGGTATATTTAAAGGGGAGATTGACAGGGTCTTGATTAGTAAGGGCGTCAAAGTTTACGGGGAGAAGGCAGCAGAATGGGGTTAGGAGGGTGAGATGGATCAGCCGTGACTGAATGGCGGAGTAGACTTGATGGGCCGAATGGCCTAATTCTGCTCCTGTGACTATTTCTCCCCTCCCCTTCCACCGTGATTGCATCCTCTGGCTTCACAATGCACATCTCCTTTTGCCCCACACGTTCTGTCTTTTCATCTCTGGCCTTTGTCCAAACATCTGCCGAACAAATAACCCCCCCTCACCTGTATCGACCTATTACTTGCTCCTTTCTTGCATCCCCTAACCCCCCCCCCCCCTCCCCTCCCCTCCCCTCCCCTAACCCTCCCACCTTACAATCAGTCTGAAGAAGAGTCCCAACCCGAAGCGTCACTTCCACTTTCTCCCAAGATGCTGCCTGACCTGCTGAGACACTCCAGCACTTTGTGCCTACCTTCAGCCTATTACTTGCCAGGCTTTCTCCTGCCTCTCCTCTCTTCCAGCTTTAGAATTGTCTTTCAAAAAACATTCGTTTGGTTTCGTTTATTATTGTCAGGTGCACCGCGGTACAGTGGAACGCTCTTTTTGCGTGCTACCCAGTCAGCGAAAAGGCTATGCACGATCACAATCAAGCCGTCCGAGGTGTACGGATGCAGGATAAAGGGGATAATGTTTAGTGCATGATAAATTCCAGTCAAGCCCCATTAACCTGTTCACTGTCACGATTTTTTTTCCCACTTGTATACCCACTCCAACCCGATTACACTCGAGGGTGGCACTGAACAGGTTAAAGATAGTCCGAGGGTCTCCCATGAGGTAGATGGTAGGTCAGGCATGCTTCCTAGTTGGTGATAGAATGGTTCAGTTGCCTGATAGAAGCTCGGAAGAGACTGCCCCTGTATCTCGAGGAATGCGTTTTCACACTTCTGTACCTCTGACCTGGTGGGAGAGGGTGGGGGGGGGGAGGGGAGAGGGAGTGTCCAGGGTGAGACTGGTCCTTGATTATGCTGCTGGCCTTGCCGAGGCAACGTGAAGTCCAGATGGAGTCAATGGAAGGGAGGTTGGTTTGTGTGATGGTCTGGGCTGCGTCCACAATTCTCTGCATTTTCTTGCGGTCTTGCATGGAGCTGTTCCCAAACCATGCTGTAATACATCCCAATGAAGTGCTTTCTACAGTGCATCTGTAGAAGTTGGTGAGAGTTGTTGGGGACATGCCAAACCTCTATTCTTTAAACCTTATCTGTGATTTTATCTATAACAAAATATGTTAAATGCACATAAAATGAAGTCACTGAGACCTGGGTATTAATTAGATGTAATAATTTTGCATATATATATATATATCAAAGGCAATTTCAGTTTGATTCATTTCATTAGTGAAGTAATTACTGGGTAATTTTAACAGATAAAATCAAAAAATCACCATGAGATACTAATGAAATGGATAATTTTATTGAATTAAAAGTTTATGGTTTGCTAACGGGAATAAGCATTGAATAACTTATAATGTCTGGACCCAGAGTGCTGGAGTAACTCAGCGGGTCAGGCAGCATCTCTGGAGAACATGGATAGGTGACGTTTCACAGAGTGCTGGAGTAACTTAGCAGGCCAGGCAACATCTCTGGAGAACATGGATAGGTGACGTTTCACAGAGTGCTGGAGTACCTCAGCGGGTCAGGCAGCATCTCTGGTCTGGTCCTTCCTTCAGGCTAATTGTAGGGGGGGGGAGAAGAAATTAGACTGAAGAAGGGCCTCGACCTGAAACGTCACCTATCCATGGCCTCCAGAGATGCTGCCTGACCCACTGAGTTACTCCAGCACTGTGTGTCTTTATCTTTTGTAAGCCTGCACCTGCATTCTCTCGTGTCTCTCAAGCTTTGAATATTAGTTTTTCCACTTACTGCAATATTTAAATGTTTTGAGCTAATGTGTGTTTATGTCTGTCGCTGCCAATTCTGTCAAGCACTTCATTTAAGTATGTTGCTTTCCCTAACAACTCCACTGCCATTTCATCAAGCCGTTATCAAGGGAAGCAAATTTATTAGAGGCTAATAGTGCAATAATATCAATGCCTAATTTTCCCTCTCTCCCTCTCCCCTCTCCCTCTCCCCCTCTCCCTCTCCCCCTCTCCCTCCATCCCTCTCCCTCCATCCCTCTCCCTCCATCCCTCTCCCTCCATCCCTCTCCCTCCATCCCTCTCCCTCCATCTCTCTCCCTCCATCCCTCTCCCCCTCCCTCTCCCCCCCCCCCCCATCCCTCCCCCTCCATCCCTCTCTCCTCACCTCCCCCTCTCCCTCTCTCCTCACCCCCTCTCTCCCTCCCTGCATCCAACCCTACTGCCATTCCTCTGACCCTCCACCTCTGGCCCTCCACCTCTCCCCTCTGACCCTCCACTTATCCGTCTCTCTCTCTCCCTCCCTCTCTCTCTCCCTCCCTCCCTCCCTCTCTCCCAGTCAGCTTATCAATCTGGGCGCTACCTGTAAGCACGGCACAATTGCAGTTAGTGCCACGAGGCGCTCTCTTGAAGAATTAAAGAGAAATTAACGTTGACAGCACTAAATTCAGAGGCACAAATCTGTGCCCCAATTTATATGTAAAACGAGGCGATTCATGAATCTATCGTTCACTTTTGCACGCAGGTTTGGAAGAGAACGTGGCCGTCTCTGAGCACTCAGCCTTTATAGCACAGCTCCCCGTGAATTGCTTTTGATGTATAAATAATCAACCTGAATTATGCCCAGTACAAATGTTGGCGCACTGCTGTTCTGGAGTTACAATGTAATTCCTGCCCCAGAGAGTCAAGTTTCCGTGACAAATCCTTAATTACAGCATTTCCACAGCCGCCGAGCCTGCTTATGCACAGATCTTAAGTATTCCCACGAGGCTTTGAGCTAACGTTATCAACAGTTTTGCTTGGCCTGTTCACTGAACTTGATAATTAGATAATACAATTGATGACACTGCATTTGAAATCTTTATTAAAGATTGATCTTAATCTGGGTATTATTTTGAATCCTGTGATGGGGATACATTTTGCAGCAAAATATATGTGCAGTCTGAAGATCGGTCCCCACAGATGCTGCCTGTCCCGCTGAGTTACTCCAGCACTTTGTGTCTTTTTATTTTTGTAAACCAGCATCTGCGGTTCCTTGTTTCTACCACAGTTGCCGGTTTATAATCTAGTGGCCAGTTCCTTTACAAGAATTTAAGTCCAATTTTAATTGCAAGTCCAAATTTAATTTATTAGCCTGCAGTGCACCCTGGAAGAATAGATATAACAGCTGGCCATAGAATGCTGGAGTAACTCAGCGGGTCAGGCAGCATCTCTGGATAGCATGCAGAGGTGACATTTTAAGTTGAGACCTTTTCATCAGTCTGTTGAAGGGTCTCGACCCCAAACGCCATCCATCCATGTTCTCCAGAGATGCTGCCTGATCCGCTGAGTTACTCCAACACTTTGGCATTTTTTTGTAAACTAGCATTTGCAGTTCCATGTGTCTACATTTTCTTGGTTGACCATATTCAAACATATTTCATTGAAGAAAATAGATAAGATCCAGGCATTTGCATATGATGTGTTAAACTGATTGGTTGAGATACAGCATGGAAACAGGCCCTTCGGCCCACCGAGTCCACGCCGACCATCGATCGCCTGTTCACACTAGTGCTATGTTATCCCACTTTCGCATCCACTCCCGACACACTAGGGGCCAATTTACTGAGGACGATTAACCTACAAACCCGCACGTCTTTGGAATGCGGGAGGAAACCGGAGCACCCGGAGGAAACCCACACAGTCCCAGGGAGAACGTGCAAACTCTACAAACAGACAGCACCCGAGGTCAGGATCGAACCCGGGTCTCTGGCAACGTGAGGCAGCGGCTCTACCCACCGCGCCACTCTAAACGTAAACATTTGCTCATTCACACCCTCCTCATAAAGCTGCTTTTCATAGAGTCGTACATTGTGGAAACAGGCCCAACTTGCCCACGCCAACTAACAAGCCACATCTGCACTAGCCCCACCTGCCTGCGTTTGGCCCAGATCCCTCGAAATCTACCCTTTTCATGTACCTGTCTAAATGTTTCTTAACCATTATTCCAGCACCTTCCCCAACTTTCTCCTATGGCAGCTCGGTCCATACATCTAACACCCTTTGTGTGAAAAAAAAAGTTGCCCCTCAGGTTCCTATTAAATTGTCCTCCCCTCACCTTAAACCCATGTCCTCTGGTTCTTGATTCTGCTTCTCTGGGTAAAAGACTGTGCATGTGTACCTCTCTATAAGATCACCCCTCCATTTTTGGTGCTCCATTTTTGTTTTTGTTAACAAAGAAATATTGTTGTCTTTGCGTGCTTGGCTGATTTTATTTGAAGTTTCTAATCTTTGAGCTCGAGCTCACCTTGTCAAAGGTGGCTATTGAATGATAACGTGCCAATGCATTCTTGAATGCTCTCGAATATTTCATGATGCGCGATCTAAAGGTAGAACAATTTTCAAAAAACATGCACATTATTGAACTACATCATTTTGGTGGCTTTCCTGTGTTATAAGTTCAAAAGGCTGTTAATCAGCAGTGGTGGCTCAGTGGTGGCTCAGTGATTAGAGCCGCTGATTCACAGCACCAGAGACCAAGGTTTGATCCTGACCTCGGGTGCTGTCTGTGTGTGGAGTTTATCGTGTTCTCCCCGTGACCACGTGGGTTTCCTCCGGTTGCTCCGGTTTCCTCCCACACCCCTGAAATGTGCGAGCTTGTAGGTTAGTTTGTAGTTTACCTCTAGTATACAGGGAGTTGGTGGGATCACATTGAGCTGGTGTGAACGGGCGATCAAGGGTCAGCACGGACACAGTGGGCCGATGGGCCTGTTTCCACGCTGCGGTCTCCAAACCGCCGGCTACAAGGAACTGCAGATGCTGGTTTACAAAAAAAGACAAAGCGTCGGAGTAACTCGGCGGGTCAGGCAGCGTCTCGGGAGGAAAGGAATACGCGACATTTTGGGTCGAGAACCTTCTTCAGACTGTGTCCCGACCTGAGACGTCACCCATCAATGTTCCCAAGAGATGCTGCCTGATCCGCTGAGTTACTCCAGCATTTTGTGGCCGGCTGTTCTATCTTTTCCTCCAGGGTACATTACAGACTGATAAGCGGAGGTCAGAGCCCTTCTTCAGTCTGCTGTTCCTTCCTACACGTATTTCGCCGTACCTCGGCACCCGTGATAATGAAGAGACCATCGAACCTTTCTCCAGAGGTGCTGCCCGACAGATTCACCACCTCTGCTTCTCCAGAGGGTGGTGAATCTGTGGAATTCTTTGCCACATAGGGCTGTGGAGGCAAAGTCGGTGGATATTTTTCGGGCAGAGATAGACAGATACTTGATTGGCGCGGGCGTCAGAGGTTACGGGGGTGAAGGCGGGAGAATGGGGTTAGGAGGGAGCAATAGATCGGCCGCTATTGAATGGCGGAGTGGACTCGACGGGCCGAATGGCCTGATTCTGCTCCTATCCCTTGCCGCTCCTATCCCCGGCACCGAAACTAAAGTTCTAGTGAGGCATCTCGCTTTTTAAACAAAACCCATTCTGCCTTCCAGCTGACCTTCCCAGAGGAGAAGCTGCTGGTGATGTCGAATGACCAGGAGGACATCAACAACTGGTACCGGTGTGTCTCTGCTGCCATGGGGTAAGGCGTCTCTCTCTCTCCCTGCCGAGCTTGCTGTCCTTCCTGGAGCCACTGACCTTGGTGGGGGGGGGGGGCTGCTGGCAAAAAGGTCGGAATGGATTCATTGATCAGCCAGAGCCTGCGTATGACAGTCTCTCCCTTAATTGAATCCCAAAAGGGAGCCGACGTGGGCTATTATTACAGAGCGCAGCCGATGGAGCTCATTAGGGCCTCCACAAACCGCGCGGTCTGCTAATTAGTTTATTATACAGAGACGCCCTGACGATGGGGAGGAAAAGTTGTCGTTTTGCCCTTTCCCCGCACAAGGGATACCGTTGAAAGTTTAATCAGCCGGCGATGGGCCAGACTTGGCAGTGGCTATACACCGGTCATTACCAAGGTCATCCCCCGCTGTAACATTGCCGGCAGGGCCACAGTTTGAACCCTAAGTAGAAAAACACCACCAGCCCACACTTCCCTTGCCCCTGAAAGAAGCCTGCTATAAAATGCACACCATGGGAAGCTCAGCGCCAACCGCCACTGAGAGCTCCTTGTTAAAAGTTGTTTTTTTTATATACATGGTATTGTCAAAAGCATCTGTTAGCCATAGTTGTCAAGTCCTTGAAAGTTTTGCTTAAAAGCCCAGAACAGTTGGTGTTTTAATTTAATGCCTTCTCGCTTCACCGACATGAATGCTTGCGGTCTCTGGAGTTTTAAACCTCTTCGTTTTATTCCGTCGTGCACACATTGTTTGAGGTATGTCGCGTAAGTTTTGTCATCAATGTCGTTCTCGGCAAGGAAACAGGCCCTTCGGCCCAACTCCTCCATGCCGACCGAGATGCCCCTTCTACGCTAGTCCCATTTGCCTGCCTTTGGCCCGTATCCTTCGAAAGCTTTCAGGGGGAATGCACAGAGCCTGTTACCCAGGGCAGGGGAACCAAGAACCAGGGGACATAGAAACATAGAAAATAGGTGCAGGAGTAGGCCATTCGGCCCTTCGAGCCTGCACCGCCATTCAATATGATCATGGCTGATCATCCAACTCAGTATCCCGTACCTGCCTTCTCTCCATACCCCCTGATCCCTTTAGCCACAAGGGCCACATCTAACTCCCTCTTAAATATAGCCAATGAACTGGCCTCAACTACCTTCTGTGGCAGAGAATTCCACAGATTCACCACTCTCTGTGTGAAAAAAAACGTTCTCATCTCGGTCCTAAAAGACTTCCCCCTTATCCTTAAACTGTGACCCCTTGTTCTGGACTTCCCCAACATCGGGAACAATCTTCCTGCATCTAGCCTGTCCAACCCCTTAAGAATTTTGTAAGTTTCTATAAGATCCCCCCTCAATCTTCTAAATTCCAGCGAGTACAAGTCGACATGGGTGCATGCTGAGGGGTAAAAAGATTTAATAGGAACCCAAGTGTCTTTTAAATGCTGCTATTGTACCCATCCTATCCACATACCTGTCCAAATGCCTTTTAAATGTTGCGATTGTGTCTGCCTCAACTTTCTCCTCGGGCAGCTCGGTCCATACACCCACCACTGAGCTGAAAGTTTGCCCCTCGGGTTCCCATTAAATCTTTTCCCCCCTCAGCTAACACCCGTGCCCCCTGGTTCTTGATTCTCCTACCCTGGGTCGCTCCACCTATACTATGCATTATTTCATACACCTCTGTAAGATCAGGCCTCAGCCTCCTGCACTCCAAGGAATAAAGGGCGAGTCTGCCCAACCTCTCCCTGAAGCTCAGGTCCTCGAGTCCGGGCAAAGTTAGGAACAGTTTATGCCCAAGACCGCAAGAAATTGCAGAGAGTAGTGGATGTGTCCCCATCCATCCCACGGACCAGACTCCCCACCATCGACTCCATCTACACGTCACGCTGCCTCAGGAAAGCAGCCAACATGATCAAAGACTTGTCCCACCCCGGCCATTCCTTCTCCCCACTCCCTCTCGGCAAAAGGTACAGAAGCTTGAAAGCGCGCACCACCTGACTTAGGAACAGCTTCTTCCCCTCTGTTATCAGGCTTCTGAACGGTCCTTCCATAAGCTAGGTAGACACAAATTGCTGGAGTAACTCAGCGGGTCAGGCAGCATCTCAGGGGAGAAGGAATGGGTGACGTTTCGGGTCACCCGAAACGTCATCCATTCCTTCTCTCCTGAGATGCTGCCTGACCCGCTGAGTTACTCCAGCATTTTGTGTCTACCTTCGATTTGAACCAGCATCTGCAGTTATTTTCCTACACACCAGCTAGGGTTCTGTCCGATTCACCTCTACCCCATTGCGGACATTGGACTGTGTCTCCCCGACTGATGCTCTACAGCGCTGAGAACTATATTATGCACTCTGTACATTCCCATTGACTCTTCCTATTCTCCTTGAGTTTGACTTGATTAGATTTAAGAGTAGTGTTATCTGACCTGTGTGGATAGCATGCAAAACAAAGCTCTTCACTGTCCCTCGTTACACATGGCAATAATAAACCTAAATTTAACAAACCGTTGAAGGTAAGCCAGAAATTGTGGAGACAACGGGATTCAAACCGATTAAACTCCGCCAGTCAGACGTGACTTCCACATCTCTCCTCTGACCCTTCGCATCTCCCCCCCCCCCCCCCCCGAAATTACTCCCACCCTCTCGTCTTTCGTAGGCTCACGGACGCAGCCTGGAAACAGGCCCTTCGCCCCACTGTGATCATGCTAGCCCTCAACTGCCCATTTACTCCCATCCCATTTTATTCTAGAAACATAGAAACATAGAAAATAGGTGCAGGAGTAGGCCCTTCGAGCCTGCACCGCCATTCAATGTGATCATGGCTGATCATCCAACTCAGTATCCCGTACCTGCCTTCTCTCCATACCCCCTGATCCCTTTAGCCACAAGGGCCACATCTAACTCCCTCTTAAATATAGCCAATGAACTGGCCTCAACTACCTTCTGTGGCAGAGAATTCCACAGATTCTCCCCACAATCTCATCAATCCCCCCCCAGATTCTATCTCGCATGTACCTGGACATGGTAGGGGGAGTTAACGTGTGCCCACTCACCTACTGAGCTACGAAATTGGAGGAACACCACCTCATATTTTGCTTGGGCACCTTAAACCTCAGCGGTGCGAACGTTGATTTCTCTCATTTCAAGTAACCCCTGTCTTCCACCTCTCTCTGTGGCCCCCCCTCCCCCATCCTAGTCATCCTACCAGTTCCACTGTTCGCATACGTGTATCCCTGTCGTCATCACTGCTTCCCCCAGCCAACAATGGACCATTATGGACTCCACCCTTCCTCGAACACCTGTTGCTGGCCCTGATTGGTTCTGGCATTTTCCTCCCACCTCCCTCTTCCCTCTCTCCACCGCTCTGTTTGAGTCTGAAGAAGGGTTCCGTGTTCCAGACACCCACCACACTTTAGGTGTGTGAAAAGAAACTTGCCCTGCACATCTATATACTAAAACTCTCGTTTGTTTGTTTGTTTGTTCCTGATCTACAGCCAAAACGGTACACGATAGCACAACAATTTTAGGCCCACCTTACTCACCGTCGTCCCTTTGGTGCTAATGGAAGAGGTTTCATTGAAATTGGTGTTATATTTTTAAAGTTATTCACATTTTAAAGTTTAAATCTATCTCCTAGGGAGGGGGAGGGAGGGGGAGGGATAAGGGAGGTTGAGGGGGATGGAGTGGGGGAGGAGGGGGTGGAGGGGAAGCAAGGGGAAGGGGGAGGAGGGGGCTTGAGGGGGATGGAGTGGAGGAGGGGGAGGGAGGGGGGAGTGGAGGGAGGAAGGGAGGAGTGGGGGAGGAGAGGGTGCTGCACCAATGCTGGAGAGGTTTGGGCCCAACGGGTCCACTTGGTCTAGTCTCCTTCAAATGTTTTCCCTCCCACCTTGAACCTATTTCCTCTCGTCTATCCATTTCCACCCTGCAGGAAAATAGGTTCTGACTATCTACCCTATGTGTGCCTCTCATCATTTTATATACTTCTATCAGGAAGATATTTCCCAGAGGATATAGTAATTGAGAGGAAATTATAAAAGCACACTGTGTAAGTAATCTCAGAGACACCGCCAAAATAAGGTCACAGGTAGCTAAAAGATGATTCAACAAATTTCTGCCTGCATTTGATCCATATAGACAATAGACACAGGAGTAGGCCATTCGGCCCTTCGAGCCAGCACCGCCATTCAATGTGATCATGGCTGATCATTCTCAATCAGTACCCCGTTCCTGCCTTCTCCCCATACCCCCAGACTCCGCTATCCTTAAGAGCTCTTTCTAGCTCTCTCTTGAATGCATTCAGAGAATTGGCCTCCACTGCCTTCTGAGGCAGAGAATTCCACAGATTCACAACTCTCTGACTGAAAAAGTTTTTCCTCATCTCAGTTCTAAATGGCCGACCCCTTATTCTTAAACTGTGGCCCCCTGGTTCTGGACTCCCCCAACATTGGGAACATGTTTCCTGCCTCTAACGTGTCCAACCCCTTAATAATCTTATATATTTCGATAAGATCTCCTCTCATCCTTCTAAATTCCAGTGTATACAAGCCTAGTCGCTCCAGTCTTTCAACATATGACAGTCCCGCCATTCCTTCCCTTAAATGCCACTCTGGTACCTGCCTCCCCCACCACCCCTGGCAGTGCGTTCCAGGCACCCACCACCCTCTGTGTTTAAAAATAAAACTTGCCCCACACATCATGAAACTCCCCCTCACCTCTAACCTCTGCCCCTCTACGTCTCCCTGTGGGGCCACAGTAGTTGCTTGTAACTGTGAATAAAGACTGCGGGCCCCCTGGTTTGTCTCTCGTCTGAAGGCCAGTCTTTCATCTCGCCACTCTTCAGAAGTGGGCTCCACATCTCTCTCCAGTAATGACTCCAGCTCCAAAGAGAATTCACTGTGAACTGTGCATGTGGACTGGTGATGAGGGAAAATCAGACAGACTCCCCCCCTCTTCTCAGCTACCTGTGACCTTGTTTTGGTGTTCTCTATGAGAGTATTTACACAGGGTGCTTTTACATAGTACAGTACAGCTCAGGAACACACCCTTCGGCCCACAACGCCTGTGCCGTACATGATGCCAAGACTATCACTTATCTACCTGTACATAACCCATATCCCTCCAGTTGACTTTAGTTTGTTATTGTCACCTGTACCGAGATACAGTGAAAAGCTTTGCATGCTATCCAGTTAAAGAAAAGACTATACATGATTACAATCGAGGCATCCACAGTGTACAGGATAAAGGGTACAATATTTAGTGAAATATAAAGTGTGTTCAAAGGTCTCCAATGAGGCAGATGAGAGGTCAGGACCACACTCTGATTGGTGAGAGGATGGTTCAGTTGCCTGATAACGGCTGGGAAGCCACTGTCCCTGAATCTGGAGATGTGCGCTTTCAAACTCCTGTACGTTTTTATACGCTTGATGGGAGAGGAGGGAGTGACTGGGGTGAGACTGATCATCGATTATGCTGGTGACCTTGCCGAGGCAGCGTGAAGTGCCGATGGAGTCAATGGAAGGGAGGTTGATTTATGTGATGGTCTGGGCTGCGTCCACAAGCCTCTGAAGTTTCTTGCCGTCTTGGAGCTGTTCCCAAACCTTGCTGTGATGCATCCCGACAAAATGCTTTCTGTGGAACATTGTAGAAGCCGGTGAGAGTTGTTGGGGACGTGCCAAACTTCCTAAGCCTTCAACGGAAGTAGAGACGTCGGTGTGATTTTGGCCATAGCTTCAATGTCCAGGAAACATTGCTGGTGATGTCTATATTCTAAAACTCTCGTTTGTTTGTTTGTTTGTTTGTTCCTGGACTACAGCCAAAACGGTACACGATAGCGCGACAATTTTAGACCCACCTTACTCACCGTCGTCCCTTTGGTGCTAATGGAAGAAGTTTCGTTGAAATCGGTGTGACCGAAAGTTTAAATCTATCTCCTAGGGAGGGAGGGAAGGAGGGGGTTGGAGGGAGGGGGGAGGAGGGAGGATAAGGGGGGTTGAGGGGGATGGAGTGGAGGGGAGGAGGAGGGAGGGGAGGGGTGTGGGGTGGAGGGAGGGGAGGGGGAGAGGGTGCTGCACCAACGGGTCCACTTGGTCTAGTTTATTCCTAAAGACACGAAGCTTTCGACCATCTCTACTTCGGCGCCACCATTGTAAACCTGCTGTGTGTACTGCTTCGCTTCCTAAAGTAAATCACAATCTCCTTTGACTTGCTGGCCCTGAGAAAAGGCTTGTGGCCTTTTCATCAGGCTACGAGATTCTCAATCTTCTTCTCACCATTATCCGGCCCACTTCGGTGGTGTCATTTACAAACTTGTAAATTGATAGGCGCAAGGTCCTGGAGTAACTCAGCGGGTCAGGCAGCGTCTCTGGAGGAAATCGGCAGGAGACGTTTCAGGTCGAGACCCTTCTTCAGTGTGAAGAAGCGTACCCAGACAAAACATCATCCAGCCTTTTTCTTCAGAGATGCTGCCTGACCCGCTGAGTTACCGAAACCTTGTGCCCATCTTTGCTATAAACCAGCATCTGCTGTTCTTTGTTTCAAACAATTTGTAAATTGAATTGGATTGGTATTTGGCTGCACAGTAGTACAGTAAGCGGCTGAGAATGCATCCTTGTGGGGCACGTTTCGTTTAGTTTAGAGATACAAGGCGGAAACAGGCCCTTCGGCCCATCGAATGGGTGCAGTCCAGCGATACCCATACATTGACACCATCCTACACACACTAGGGACAATTTACAATGTACAGAAGCTAATTAACCTACAAACCTGCACGTCTTTGGAATGTGGGAGAAAACCAGGGAGGGCGTGCAGACACTACCCGTAGTCAGGATGGAACCCGGGTCTCTGGCGCTGTGAGGCAGCAACTCTACCACTGCCCTCAGCCAGTGTTGAGGATGATCGTAGAGGATGATTGTGCAGAAGCAATGCAACTTGGGACGGAATAAAGTTTTGTTTTCACTTTGTAATGCCACAGACGGTTGCAATCGCGGGCCACTGTTACCCAGAGGAGGGACAACCTGGCAAGGAGACCGCTGCGGCCAGCACAAAGCTCAACACAGACGACCACCGACTCACCCATCCCTAAAGCTGGCACCAAGAGATACTTGGTAAGGATTTACTTCTGGAGAGGAAACAGGCTCTGAACGCCCCCCCATCCCAGGGATGTCTGTACAAGCCGTTACAGAGAACAGCACAGGAACAGGCCCTTCGGCCCACAATACCCCTTCCGACCATAACGCCAATTTAAAATAATCTCGTGATCCATATCCCTCCATGCCCTGCATATCCATAAGCCTTTTGAAGACGGACTCCAGACTTGTTGGCAGAATTGTTCTACTAATTAAAGTCCATGCTCAACCAAAATGGATTTACCACTGTAAGTGTAGAACCACTCTGAAATGGCCATTAACAACGCGTGACAACAATTGATTTAATATGTACAATGTAATTCAGTTAGACAATGGATCTTGAATTTTAAATCTAGGGTCAAAGCAGTAAAGGCACCTAAATCCACAGTGTAAATTTCGTCTCCGAATGGTTGTGTCAAAAGTGATAAACTAAAGTGAAACTGATTTCATCTGCCTGTACATGATCCATATCCCTCCATTCCCTGCACTTCCACTGAAAGCCTCTTCAGCACCGCTATCGTATCTGCCTCCTCCACCCCTCTGGCAGCTCGTTCCAGGCACCCACCACCCTCTGAGGGGAAAAATAACTTGCCCCACGCATCTCCTTTAATCTTTGCCCCTCTCACCGTATAGCTGTGCCCTGAGGAGAAAGTTGCTGACTATCCAGGCAAGAAAAGATTCTGACTGTCTACCCCAGGAAAAGGTTCTGTCTACACTACTCCAGGATGTTGATGTTGAGGAATCGGTGAAGGCAATGTCATTGAATGCCAAGCACTTACTCCCTGCGACCACATGGAACAAAGGTTCCAACTGTCTACCCGGTATTTTCCCCTCATCATTTTAATTGCTTCTATCAGGTCTCCCCTCAACTTCCGACGCTCCAAAGAGAGCAATCATTGTCCTGGTGTAAGACCTCTCCTTGTAGCTGATATGCTCTAATCCAAGCATCATTCTGGTAAACCTCGGCTGCACGCTCTCCAAAGCCTTTTGGAGAGCCTTTTGCATGGAAGAATGTTCCCAATGTTGGGGGAGTCCAGGACCAGGGGCCACAGTCTAAGAATAAAGGAGAGGCCGTTTAAAACTGAGGTGAGAAGAAACTTTTTTCACCCAGAGAGTTGTGAATTTGTGGAATTCTCTGCCACAGAAGGCAGTAGAGGCCAATTCACTGGATGAATTTAAAAGAGAGTTAGTTAGAGCTCATGGGGCTAGTGGAATCGAGGGATCTGGGGAGAAGGCAGGCACGGGTTACTGATTGTGGATGGTTAGCCATGATCGCAATGAATGGCGGTGCTGGCTCGAAGGGCCAAATGGCCTCCTCATGCACCTATTTCCTATGTTTCTATGTTTACATCCTTTCGGTAACGGGGCGACCAGAACTGCACGCGGTGCTCCAAATGCGGTCCGACCAAAGTGCGAATGATTGAACACGGTAGATGTTGTGTTGTTACTGGGTTAGCTCACAATTCTCTCCTTTCCTGTTCCTGACAGAGCCACCAGCCACAACAGGAGCCAAGCACGAGCGGTCACACTCAGAACGATTGCACGGAACCAAAGCAAATTAAGCTGATGCCTCATCCCACCCTCAGGTAATCTCCACCATTCCTGCACATCGCTGGAGCACTGATCCCTACTCAAGACTGTTCTATTGATCCAGTATTCCGGCTGCTCCCTTGATCTTAAGTCATCTTTCTTCGGTTCTAAGGCCGTATGAAATCATCTCCCAATTTTAGTTGATGACCCACCCCCTCCCCCCACTCTATTTATCTCCCCCCCCACACGCTTCCCTGTGCACCACAGTGTGTACCCATTTCTACCCCTCCCTACCCCCCCTCCCTTCCCCCTCCCCCACCCATCCATCCACCTCCAATTATATCCCTACCTTTGCCTCCGCATTTCATTCCTCTCCTTATTTGACATCCTTTTGTCTCGTTGTCTCCTTTCTTTCTCTCCTCTACTTTCTCCTTCTCATCTCTGTCCTCCGTCCGCCCACCTGCCCATTGACTTCCCGCACCTGTATCCACCTATCACTTCTCCAACTTTAGTTAGCTAACCAACAATCCCGCCCGGTCTCTTCCCGCCCGGTCTCTTCCCTGTGCCCCACCTGGATGTGCACCAGTTTCTATCTCAATCGTGCCTCCCCCCCCCCCCCCCCCCCCACTTTGCACCCATCTCCGTCCACCTGCATCCCTCCCTCTGGCTTTACATTTCATTCCTCCTCTCCTTATCTCACACCCTTTTGCCTCCTTTTCACCTTCAGCCTTTGTCACTCCCTCCACCCATCTGCCAATTAAATGCCCATCACAATCACAATCACACTTTATTAGCCAAGTGTGTTTTGCAACATACGAGGAACTTCGTTTGCCACACAGTCCTAACAGTAAAAAGCAACAGGACACACAAAATACATTTTAACATGAACATCCACCACAGTGACTCCTCCATATTCCTCACTGTGGTGGAAGGCGGAAAAAAAGTTCAATCTCCCCCTTCTTTGTCCTCCAGCGGTCGGGGGCCCTCGAACCTTCCGTTGACGGGACGATCTTGACTCCCACAGCCGGCGGCGGGCCTTCCTCGCCTGTATCCACCTATCACCTGCCAGGTTTTGTCCCGTCCCCACCTCTCTTGTCCAGCTTTCTCCACCCTACAGCAATCAGTCTGAAGAAGAGTCCCAATCTGAAACGTCGCCTATCCATGTTCTCCAGAGATGCTGCCTTAGCTGCTGAGTTACTCCAGCTCCTTGTGTGTTTAAAACGAAAACTTAAATAGTTGAACTCTATTCTGTACTTTGCTGATGATCCCACGAGGTGGCCACAAGGTGGCTCTGCAGTCTGCGCGTCTGAATCGGACTTGTTATTTAAGAATGATAGAACAGGCCGGTCCTCAGATCTTTGGAGTGCAGTACCTTTGCCCCGGTCATGTGTAATGTGTTTATCCACCAGCCTAATCATCTCCTCAGAACCTGCCAGAGGAGGTAGTTGAGGCAGGCCCAATAACAACATTTAAAAGATACTGGACGGGTATATGGGTAGGAAATGTTTGGAGGGATATGGGCCAAACGTGGGCAAATGGGCACTAGTGTAAATGGGGCATCTTGGTCAGCTTGGATGAGATGTGCCGAAGGGCCTGTTTCCGTGCTGTAGGACTCAATGACTCTATGGGGCACCCTCTCCCCATGACCACGTGGGTTGTCTCCGGGTGCTCTGGTTTCCTCCCACACTCCAAAGATACGTGGATTTATCGGTTAATTGGCTTCTGTAAATAGTCTGCATGGAATGTCGGATAGAACTCGCCCTCGACTGAGGGTGTCTTGTGATAAAAGGCCGAAACACCCAGTGACGTTGAGGTACACAACTGAAGATGTGTCTGAATGGTAGCACCTAGTGGTCATCCCCAAGAACAACACCAGTCGATTGTAGTGCAAACCTTAGGGATTGTAACATCCAGTCCTACTAATCAATCAGTGTGTACGGGCGATCGCCGGTCGGCATGAACTCGGTGGGCCGAAGGGCCTGTTTCTGCGCAGTATATCTACAACTAAACGAAGCTAAGGGGGAGCAGCATGGGTCCAGCTGAAAGCCAGATTTAGGGTACAGGGCAAACTACAATTCCCTCCGACACTGACAATTGTGTTGCCCCATCCAGGCCCGATGACCCCAGCCCCAGTGCGGCCCAGGCGGGCAACAGTTGTGTCATCCTGTGACGTTTCCAAGCCTCTCGGAGGTCCAAACTCCACTCTGTGTAAAGAGCGCAAGCATCAACGTACCACGGGCGAAGAAGGCATGTAATGCACCTGGACTCCAACCCTGTACCTGCTCCAACGCACCGTGAGGCAGGTGCAGCGTCATGGTACAAAACGCCCACTTGAAGTCTACGGATTGGAACGGGACATTGTCTGACTCCTGCTGTGTAATATAACGTGCCTGTGGTTCAACCGCCTACCCTCTGCTGGGGGGGGGGGAGGACAGACAACCGTGCACTTGGCATTAACACGAGCTTTCACATTCGCAACCTCTTCCATGATGAATCCCAGCAGATTTAGCTTTGAACCACAAGAAGTTCAGTCCCCTATAACCCCCTCTTTGTTTTTTGCTTGAATTTCACGGAGGTTGAGAAAAAGATGCTCTTAGTATCCCTGCCCTTATTTTTCCCCCCACTCTCTTCCCTGGGTCCCATTTGTCCCACTTTCCAGACTCCTTTCCCCTTCCCCCATTCCCTTCCCCCCCTCCCATCCCCTTCCATCCATGTAAATGATCAGTCCAGGCCCTGGTCAAAGTCAAGCCAAGGTGATTTTGATTAAACCTGTGCCATTGGTAATGCCAAATCCATTCTTACTTTAGTAAGCACACCCTGATGTCCAATAACCGTTTAATTAACGGTTTAATGCTGTGTCCACAATTATAGTTCAACTCCGATTACATTGGTGATAATTGTTTAATGTTCCTTACTTGGTCATTACTAAAAGAGCTGCCAATTTGTACTGTAGAGTAATGAATAAGAGATTTTTGTTTCCAGGTATTTTGTCATCGTTAGGCTGGGAATGTCCCGCCTTAGCTGCCAATGGGCTAATCTTTCATTGTGAATACCATTCGTAATACAACCTGCGCGGTGGTAGAGTAGCTGTCTCAGAGCGGCAGAGTTCAATCCTGACCTCGGGTGCTGTCTGTGTTGAGTTTACAAGTTCTCCCTAGTGACCGCGTGGATGTCACCCGGGTGCTCCGGTTTCCTCCCACGTCCCAAAGACGTGCGGGTTTGTAGGTGAATCGGCCCTCTGTAAATTGCCCCGTAGTGTGCAGGGAGTGGATGAGAAAGTGGAATAACATAGAACTAGTGTGAACAGGTGATCGATGGTCGGCATGGACTCGGTGGGCCGAAGGGCCTATTTCTTTCCATGCTGTATCCAAACAAAATAAAATATATCACCCTTAAATTTTATTCCAAGGATATTATTAATTGTTTAAAAAAGTATGAAGGTAACTTGATTTTTGTTCGCAGAAAACACAGGGAGAAAATATTTGCTAGATATTGGCCCACTGTCCATTGTTCTCTCTTTGAAATGTTTGACAATTCCCCCCGTCCCCATCTCTTCAAACAACAACATAACCTCTGTTAAACTACCCACTGTTCAGTCATGATATTTATAATCCCATCAGCATCTCCTTTCAACCATATTCACCCAACTCGCTTTTATTTTTAGGCATGGTGGTGGAATCAATTTTTAAATGCACGTTGCATAAAAAAATACCAATCAGGGACAGCTTTAAATTGCCAATAAAATACCAATCAGGGACTGCTTTAAATTGCACCGATTGTTTTGCAGTAAGGTTTGCAAAGCTTCTTCAATGATGCCACAGTTTGTACCCAACTGTGAATGGTGAGCGCTTCTGCCCCTGTTACAAACTGTAGGGGAATGAAGTTGCACGTGTGTTTTGTGTCAAGCTATTTTTATTGTTATTAAATGTCGCTCATAAATGTATCTCATTGAAAATCTTTCCAACCGTCTGTAATCAGAAGCGGCCCTACTGAATGGTTGTTAGGCGCGCAATATCGCAAACTCAGGGTGATTGTAACACTAGGTGGCGGCACGGTGGCGCAGCGGGTAGAGCCGCTGCCTCACAGCGCCAGAGACCCGGGTTCGATCCTGACCTCGGGTGCTGTCTGTGTGTGGAGTTTGCAACGTTCTCCCTGCGACCGCGTGGGTTTCCTCCGGGTGCTCCGGTTTCCGCCACATCGCCCAGTCCTTGTTCTCCAGCGATGTGGCCTGTCCCGCTGAGTTACTCCAGCACTTTGTGCCCTTTGGTGTATTAACCAGCAACTGAAGTTCTTGGTTTCTGCGATCTAACTTATGCATTCTGTTTTCTTTTTGGAATAGCAATTAGCCTGTTCTTAAAACCAAAAAACCAAACGATAACCAGTTTTTCATCTGTTTAATTGCGACAATTGCAGATAAATTCACATTTTTATTCATTCCAACTGAAGCATACTTTCAGGATGACAAATACTTAAGCGTGATAAGAATTTTGGACGTCAGTGCAGTTTAACAGTGAATGAAACGTTCCCGTCTTGAACCGTCGCTTTGCAAAATTGGAAGCCAAGTTGTTAAGGAGGAGTAACTATTCTTTGTTCCAAACAGGGGCCCCATGCTGTGTTTCTTTTGCACTTTGGGAGCATTGCACTGTTTTTCAGGAGGTGGGATAAGCTGGCAGCTGGTGAGATCAAGAGAGAAGCAGGCACTCTGGCACAGTGCCACACCACGCTGAGATGCCATAGACAACCTATGATGCAGAAGCTGAGAAGATTTTCACCCCCACCCCCCCACCCCCACTCCCTCCAAAAGACTGAACAAAAACCCGCACGCCCGGAAGCTTGGTTACTTGGTGTGTGTGTGTTCAATATTTAAGACCCCACAGTGGGTGGACGGTGGGTAGATGGAATGAGATGGCAGAGGAGGAAGTTGAGGGGAGAAGCACGCAGTCTTCGACCCAGAGTTGGGGAATCAAGAATCATAGGTGAGAGGGTTTAAGGTGAGCGAGAAAAGGATAGCAGTTTTTCCACCCAGAGTGGTGGGTATATGGAATGAACTGCCAGAGAAGGTAGTCGAAACAAGTATAATAACAATATTTAAAAGACTTTAGGACACACATAGACAATAGGTGCAGGAGGAGGCCATTTAGCCCTTCGTGCCAGCACCGCCATTTAATGTGATCATGGCTGATCATCCACAATCAGTGCCCCGTTCCTGCCTTCTCCCCGTATCCCTTGATTCCACTAGCCCGAAGAGCTCTATCTAACTCTCTTTTGAAGGCATCTAGTGAATTGGCCTCCACTGCCTTCTGCGGCAGAGAATTACACAGATTCACAACTCTCTGGGTGACGTGGATGTGATAGGTGCAGATCAATTTGGGCCAAAGGTGGGCGAATAGGACCAGCTTAGATCGGGCATCTTGGCCAGCATGGCCCAGATGGGCTGAAGGGCCTGTTTCTGTGCTGTATGACTGTGACCGACCCCAGCAGCACTAACCGTGGGCTTTATGGGAAGGATGTCATTATGTTGGAAGGGGAGAAGATTTACAGTGATGTTGCCAGGACTCCAGGCTGAGCTTTGGGGAGGGAGGGGGGAGGCAGACTAGGACCTTGGAGCGCAGGATGCTGAGGGGTGATTGTAAGATCATGAGGAGAATAGATAGGGCGAATGCTCAGAATAGGGGAATCAAGAAGGACATAAGTTTAAGGTAAGCGGGGAAATGTTTCATAGGAACCAACTATTTCACACAGAGAATGGTTGAGGCAGGGACTGTAACCGAATTTAAAACACATTTGGACAAGTTCGTGGAAAGGAAAGGTTTGGAGGGGTAGAGCAGACAAGGGAGACGAGCTTAGACATGGCACCTTGTTTGGGCTGAAGACCCTGTTTCTGTGCTTTATGACTCAATGATTTAAACTTCCTTTTAAAATTTCAGATTTCCACCACCGCTGATTTCTTTTCATTTGTGGGTAAAAATCTCGACCGTTTTTTACACAGCGGGAAGATTTGCTTGTCCTCCCGCTGACGGCGTGGGTTTCCTCCGGGTGCTCCACAGTGGCGCAGCGGGTAGAGCCACTGCCTCATGGCGCCAGAGACCCGGGTTCGATCCTGACCTCGGGCGCTGTCTGGAGTTTGCACGTTCTCCTTGTGACTGTGGGTTTCTTCCGGATCCCCCGGTTTCCACCCCCATCCCAAGGACGTGTGGGTTTGTAGGTTAATTGGCCTCTAAATTGCCCCTAACGGATGAGAAAGTGGGATAACACGGAACTAGTGTGAACGGGCGATCAATGGTCGGCGTGGAATCGACGGGCCGAAGGGCCTGTTTCCATGCTGCGTCTCAACCAATCTAAAAATAATAACCCCATTGAAAAAGGGGAAATACCCAGGTAAATAGGGAACCTGATTTTCTTGAATTGAGTTGCAGGTTATTAGGTTAATTGGCCTTCATAAATTGCTCCTAGTGTGCAGGGAGCGGATGAGGAAGTGGGATATCAAAGAACTATTGTGAACGGGTGATCAATGATCAGTGTGGACTCGCTGGGCTGAAGGCCCTGCTTCCATTGCTCCTGTGTATCTTTCTATCAATTTGGATCTAATGACGGCCAGGGTAATTAGTTGACCAAAAAAAAAACTGACACGAGAGAGTGATTACAAGATGGAACGTCTCATGAAGGAATGGGAGCCGGTTTGTTAGGGAAAAATTGGTAACATTTAAGAGATGAAAGCTGACCAGTGGAACAACACTGCTGATAAATAAATTAACAAAGAGTATGAGTGTTGCCTATTGAGCGGATGCTGAAAAGGTTGCTTGGAGTTAACGCCGGCTTGAACTCTTGACGTGTTCCCTCGGCGATGGGGGTTATCATTTCAGCAGGGCTTGCTGGCTGTGTACTTTGTTCACTGTTCTCGAGTTTGCTGCGGATTCAGACTTTCTCCGTCCTTTCCTGCTCAGCAGCGTGGGCAGTTTCGAACCGGACGGGGCGTGTAGGGACGAGCTGTCGAGAGAATAGCGCTTCTGCCTTGGACCTGTTGGCTGGAGATATAAAAACATACTCACGCACAGAACGTCTCTGTGAAAGTTCACCGCTCAAGTTCTTAAATATCTTCCGTCTTTTTTTTCTAAAACACCAGCACGAAACTTAACGGTATCGCAGCTGGTAGAGTCACTGCCTCGCAGCGCCAAAGACCTGGGTTCAATCCTAACCTCGGGTGCTGACAATAGACAATAGGTGCAGGAGGAGACCATTCGGCCCTTCGAGCCAGCACCACCATTCAATGTGATCATGGCTGATCATTCTCAATCAGTACCCCGTTCCTGCTTTCTCCCCATACCCCCTGACTCCGCTATCCTTAAGTGCTCTATCCAGCTCTCTCTTGAATGTATTCAGAGAATTGGCCTCCACTGCCCTCTGAGGCAGAGAATTCCACAGATTTACATCTCTCTGACTGAAAAAGTTTTTCCTCATCTCTGTTCTAAATGGCCTACCCCTTATTCTTAAACTGTGGCCCCTGGTTCTGGACTCCCCCAACATTGGGAACATGTTTCCGGCCTCTAACGTGTCCAACCCCTTAATAATCTTATACGTTTCGATAAGATCTCCTCTCATCCTTCTAAATTCCAGTGTATACAAGCCTGCGTGTGGAGTTTGCATGATCTCCCCGTGAAAGTGTGGGTTTCCTCCGGGTGCTCCGGTTTCCACCTACTTCCCAAAGATGTGTAGGTTTGTAGATTAATCGGCCCTCTGTAAAATTGCCCCTGGTGCGTAGTGAGTGGACGAGAAAATGGGATAACATAGAACTGGTGTGAACGGGAGATCGATGGTCAGTGTGGGCCCAGTGGGCTGAAGGGCCCATACGTTTCAATCAATCTACTCGGCCATTCTTTAATGGTGGAGGAGAGGGGCGAAGTGCTGGAGTAGCTCAGCGGGTCGTTCTCAGTCTGAAGTAGGCTTCCGACCCGAAACGTCACCTGTCCGCGTTCTCCAGAGATGCTGCCTGACCAAGCTGAGCTACTCCAGCACTTTGTGCCTTCTATTGTAAGCCAGCATCTATCCACGTTCCCTGTTGCTGCATTATTCAATGGTCCTTTAAAGTAATTACCTTTGTGGCAACAGGGTGTAGTTTATCAGGATTCAACTGGGCCTTGGTGCTTTCCGCTGAAGATGCCGCGTCCTTGTCCGGATCCACTCCGTTCTCTTCGACCATCTCCTCACTCTCGCTGTTCGAGTCCAACTTCCATTGCTTCATCATTTCGAGCACATTTTTGGGTCTCTCCTTACTGGCATCTCCCTGGAAACGATGGAAATTAAACTCTGCCAAATAGCCCTCGATACCAAAGATACTGGAGGAACAAGATGGACCACTCCGTTGAAATCGCCTATACTGAAGTGTAGTACGCATAGGAGCCATTTTAGTAAGCAAAACCCGCCGTCTGTTAAGACTCTCGCAGTGTAATCAGTGTTTTGGGGGAACAGTATGTGTGATGATACCAACAAAATGCAGAATATATCTCATCTATCAATTCACAGATTTTTGTTATTCTTCTTTTTCAACGTGTCTGCAAGTTTCTGCCGACTAAAATGGCGCCGTGACACGCTATGGTTTTTGGGTCGAGTGGCCTATCTTGTTCCCCTCATATCTTTGCTCGATACCTCGATATTGGTACTGTTCGGAATGGAGCTGGTGAAAGTAGCTATGGTTCGGGTTTGTTATTGTCTTGTCTACTACCGCAATGCAGTGAGAATCTTCAGTTTGAGTGCTGACCAAATAAATCAGAACAATGTTTAGTTTAGTTTACAGATACAGTGTGGAAACAGACCATTCAGCCAATTGAGTCCACTGAGGATCGATGTCGCGAGGAAACGTAATAATAATTTGAAATGAAAAACACTTGAGAACCCAGCACCGTTGCACCGACTTAGTTTTAGAGAAACAGCGCAGAAACAGGCCCTTCGGCCCACCGAGTCCGTGCCGACCAACGATCACCCATCCATACTAGTTCTATTCTGCACACTATGGAGCAATTTACAGGAGCCAATTAACCTACAACCTACAACCACCTGCATCTCTGGTGGGAGGAAACCGGAGCACCCGGAGGAAACCCACATGGTCACAGGGAGAACGTACAAACTCCACACAGACGATACCCAAGGTCGGGATCAAACCTGCGTCTCTGGTGCTGTGATGCAGCCATTCTACCGCTGCACCGCTGTGCCGTGCTAACATCAATGGTTGCCAACCATTTTGACGCCCCTTCCCATTCCCACACTGACGTTTCTGCCCTGGGCCTCCTCCATTGCCAGAGTGGGGCCACACATAAACTGGAGGAACAGCACCTCGTATTCCACTTGGGTAGCTCCCAACACAACGGTACGAGCATTGAATTCTCCAGTTTCGGATTGGTATAAATGTAAATTGTCCCTGGTGTGTGTGGGATAGTGTGTGGGGGGTCGGTGCGGACTCGGTGGGCCGAAGGGCCTGTTTCTGCGCTGTATCTCTAAAACTAAAACTAAGTAGGTGTAACGTTGCTAGGTTCTTGATATCAAGTGTTTTTCATTTCAAATAGTTTTGGGTCCTTGGGAAATCGATCCCTCCATCCCTTTCTCGGCCCTCTCTTCCCTATGTCCCATCCTGGCGCACACCCATTTTTCCCACTATCCCACCCCTCCGCAAAATCCCCTTCCATCCATATCCCTCCCTCTGGCCTTACTTTCCACTCCTCTTCTCTCCTCATCTGACACCCTTTTGTTTCCTTTTCGTCTCTAGCCTTTGTCCACTGATCTGCTAATAAACACCCCCCTCCTCGCCTACATCTGTTCCTCGGCAATTGGATGTGACTGTGATTTTTTAAACCCCTACGTACTGAGGCTATTTAATTGTTTGCTTAATGTACTGGATGAAGAGAGCAGCCATCCTGCCAAAAGGCAGCCAGCATCATCAGAGACCCACACCGCCCTGGCCGCGTTCCCATCTCACCACTGCCATCGGGAAGAAGGTACAGGAGCCTAAAAACCGAGACCACCAGGTTCATCAACAGCTTCTTCCCGGCACCCATCAGGCTCTTAAACACTGCACACACCGACTAAACCAGGAGCTACAAACTGTCTCGGATGCATTAAGGACCAATAATTAGTATAAGAAAATAACTGCAGATGCTGGTACAAATCGAAGGTATTTATTCACAAAATGCTGGAGTAACTCAGCAGGTCAGGCAGCATCTCAGGAGAGAAGGAATGGGTGACGTTTGACACATCACCCATTCCTTCTCTCCTGAGATGCTGCCTGACCTGCTGGGTTACTCCAGCATTTTGTGAATAAATACCTTCGAAGGACCAATAATTGTTGCACTAGAAACATAAAACGGTACAGACAATAGACAATAGACAATAGGTGCAGGAGGAGGCCATTCAGCCCTTCGAGCCAGCACCGCCATTCAATGCGATCATGGCTGATCACTCTCAATCAGTACCCCGTTCCTGCCTTCTCCCCATACCCCCTCACTCCGCTATCCTTAAGAGCTCTATCCAGCTCTCTCTTGAAAGCATCCAACGAACTGGCCTCCACTGCCTTCTCAGGCAGAGAATTCCACACCTTCACCACTCTCTGACTGAAAAAGCTCTTCCTCATCTCCGTTCTAAATGGCCTTCCCCTTATTCTTAAGCTGTGGCCCCTTGTTCTGGACTCCCCCAACATTGGGAACATGTTCCCTGCCTCTAATGTGTCCAATCCCCTAATTATCTTATATGTTTCAATAAGATCCCCCCTCATCCTTCTAAATTCCAGTGTATACAAGCCTAATTGCTCCAGCCTTTCAACATACGACAGTCCCCTCGGTCTACAATGTCTGTGCCGAACGTGATGCCAAGACCACCCCTATCTGCCTGCACCTCTCCCTCTTCCCTCTGCCCCCCCCCCCTCCTCTCTGCCCTTGTCTGCCCCCTCCACCCCCACTTTCCCTGGACTCCCAGTCTCTCTTACCCCTCACCTTCCCCGTCACCCCCGACTTCTATTTTCAGCCCAAATCCACTTTGACAAAATGGATCGATGTCCCACAGAAATATAATAATAATTGGAAATGAAAAACACTTGAGATCAAAGAGAACCAGCACCGTGACACCAACTTGATGGCACCCAGTTGGATAAGCAGTGTGGGTTTGCACCACTGGATCGTTTAACATTACACAATAACATGTTGGTCAGTACTCACCGTTATCCAGTGGTGATTTAGCAGTTCACTCGCTGTCATCCTGTGAGCTGGATCTACTGTCAAAAGCCTTTTTAACACACAGTGACCTGTCCAAAGGAAATCCATAATGCAATGTATTATTCCTGTTGAGCTAAACTTTGCTTAGTTTTGTCTGGTCTATTATTGTCACGTGTGCTGAGGTACAGTGTGAAGTTGTTTGTCGTGTGCTAGCCAGTCGGCAAAAAGATGATACATGATTACAATCAAGCCGCCCACCATGTAGGATAAAGTCTGATTAAAGTTAGTGTGAAGGTCTCCAATGAGGTAGATGGGAGGTCAGGGCCACGCTCGAGTTGGTGAGAGGACGGTTCAGTTGCCTGGTGTTCAGTTGCCTGGTGTTCAGTTCTGGGCACCATGTTACAGGAAAGATGTTGTCAAGCTGGAAAGGGTACAGAGAAGATTTGCAAGGATGTTGCTAGGACTAGAGGTTCTGAGCTATAGGGAGAGGTTGAGTAGGCTGGGTCTCTATTCCCTGGAGCGCAGGAGGATGAGGGGGGATCTTATTGAGGTATGTAAGATCATGAGAGGAATAGATCGGGTAGTTGCACAGAGTCTCTTGCCCAGAGTCGGGGAATCGAGGCCCAGAGGACGTAGGTTTACGGTGAAGGGGAAAAGATTTAATAGGAATCTAAGGGGTAACTTTTTCACACAAAGGGTGATGGGTGTATGAAACAAGCTGCCAGAGGATATATAAGAAAATAACTGCAGATGCTGGTACAAATCGAAGGTATTTATTCACAAAATGCTGGAGTAACTCAGCAGGTCAGGCAGCATCTCAGGAGAGAAGGAATGGGTGACGTTTCGGGTCTGAAGTAGGGTCTCGACCCAGAAACGTCACCCATTCCTTCTCTCCTGCGATGCTGCCTGACCTGCTGAGTCACTCCAGCATTTTGTGAATAAATACCTTCGAAGCTGCCAGAGGAGGTAATTAAGGCAGGTACATGGATAGGACAGGTTTGGAGGGATACGGACCAAACGCGGGCAGGTAGGACTAGTGTAACTGGGACATTGTTGGCCGGCGCGGGCAAGCTGGGCCGAAGGGCCTGTTTCCACACTGTATCACTCTATAACAGCTGGGAAGAAACTGTCCCTGAATCTGGAGGTGTGTGTTTTCACACTTCCGTACCTCTTGCCTGATGGGAGAGAGTAGACGAGTGGGGGGGGGGGGGGGGGGGGGGAAGGAAGGGAAGGAGGAAGAAGGGTTCATTATGGTGGTGCCTTGCTGAAGCCGTATGAAGTGTAGATGGAGTAAATGGAAGGGATATTGGTTTGCGGGGTGGACTAGGGCGGCACGGTAGCGCAGCGGTAGAGTTGCTGCTTTACAGCGAATGCAGCGCCGGAGACTCAGGTTCGATCCTGACTACGGGTGCTGCACTGTAAGGAGTTTGTACGTTCTCCCCGTGACCTGCGTGGGTTTTCTCCGAGATCTTCGGTTTCCTCCCACACTCCAAAGACGTACAGGTATGTAGGTTAATTGGCTGGGTAAATGTAAAAATTGTCCCTAGTGGGTGTAGGATAGTGTTAATGTACGGGGATCGCTGGGCGGCACGGACTTGGTGGGCCGAAAAGGCCTGTTTCCGGCTGTATATATATGATATGATATGATAAACCCACAATATTGTAACTTCGTGCGGTCTTGGTTGGAACTGTTCCAAACCTTGCTGATCCCGATTAAAAATGCTTTCTACGCTGCATCAGTAGATGTTGGTGAGGGTTGTTGTGGACATGCCGAACCTCCTTAGAACACCTCCTGTACATTAGAGCAATTCTTCCATGTGGGCCAATAGAACTTGCTTTTTATTGTCACGTGCAGCGTGCGACAATGAAAAGATTTGTCTGGCATGCTGTCCAAGGATCGATGCACAGTCAAGCCGAACTCCCGCCGAATAAGAGTCGATCCGAATAAGAGTCGAACAGTGGTGCAGATGGTAGAGCTGCTGCCTCACAGCACAAGAGACCTGGGCGCGATCCTGACCTCGGGTGCTGTCTGTGCGGAGTTTGCACGTTCTCCCTGAGACCGCGTGGGCTTCCTCGGGGTGCTCTGGTTTCCTCCCACAGCCCAAGGACATGCTGGTTTATAGGTTAATTGGTAAATTACCCCTCGAGTGTATGTAGGGAGTGGATGCAAAAGTGGGACACCAGTGCTAATGGGTGATCGGTGGTCAGTGTGGATGGCAGGCTAACGGGCCTGATTCCATGTTGTGTCTTTCAGTCAAGGCAATCAATAGGCAGAGTGCAGACTATAGTTCTCAGCATTGTAGCGCATCAGTTCCAGAGACAATGTCCGCAATGGGGTAGAGGTGAAGTGGACAGTGTCCTAGCTTATGGAAGGGCCGTTCAGAAGCCTGATGATCAGCGTGGGCTCAGTGTACCAACGGGCATGTTTCCACGCTGTGTTTCTAAACTCTTTTGTGTCAAATAACGTTTCATCCGAACTGGTGACAAATCTGGGCAGCGTGGCCTCTCCTCATCCGGCAGCTTGCAGGGAGCCCGTTTGCAAAGCCAGTGCATTGCAGCATCTTACCGTTCTCGCTGAGTGACTTCAGAGACCAATGGGCAAAATCCAGCTCTCCGTTCTTGATTTCCTGGTACAGTTTCTCTGAGGTTGTAGCTGTAAAGGGAGCTCGGCCACACAGCCTTGAAAAACAAAGTCACATCGGGAGTTCCGATTATTGTACCCTCACCACTCATCAGTGGCGCAGCGTTAGAGCTGCTGCCTCACAGCGCCAGAGACCTAGGTTCCATCCTGACCTTGGGTGCTGTCTGTGTGGAGTTTGCACGTTCTCCGGGTGCTCCGGTTTCCTCACACATCCCAAAGATGTGGGGGTCTGTAGGTTAGCTGCCCCTCTGTAAATTGCCCCTGGAGTGTAGGGACTGGGTGAGGAAGTGGAACAACACAGAACTAGTGTGTCAGAGTGATTGATGGTCGGCGTGGGCCGAAGGGCCTGTTTCCGTGCTGTAACTCTAAACAGTTTTGTGTCCTTTTGTGTAAACTAACATCTTGCATTTCCATGTTTCAACATTATTTCCTGGATGTAAGGACTGCTTGCTCTGATAGTTCGGAGAGCAGTGAGCATGCTTTGTGCAGAAACTGGTTATTTAGATTACATTTTCTCCTGGACATATTTACGTCACATTAGTTTAATTTAGTTTAGTTTAAAGATAGTGCGTGGAAACAGGCTCTTCGGCCCACCAAGTTTATGCTGACCAGCGATCTCCAGTTCACACTGATTCCATCCTGCACATTAGGGACACGCTACAGAAGCCCATTAACCCACAAACCCGCGCGTCTTTGGGATGTGGGAGGAAACGGGAGCGCCCGGAGGAAACCCATGCGGTCACAGGGAGAACGTGCAAACGTCCAAGGTCAGGATTGAACCCGCGACCTCTGGTGCTGTGAGGCAGCAACTCTATCGCTGCGCCACTGTGCTGCCCCCCTAGTTAAGGACTAACACAAAACCCCCTCGACAATCTATGGGTTGGGTACGTACAGAGTGTACATGATGATGCCAATGCTCCAGAGATCGCATTGCTGACTATAGTCGTAGTTGTTGATGATCTCCGGGGCTGTTGAATAAGAGGACAAGCGTTAGCGATGTCGAGCGCAGACACAAACGGCAGCTCAATGATGGCCTCCCACCGTGTGACGTGGTTAAAGGTCCAGCCCTGTACCCATGTATAACGGCGTGCCACACGTGTCCTGCAACATGGACTCGCTGCCGACTCCCGCTCCATCCTTCAACACGGACAAACCAAAATCAGTCACCTGTGGGGAGAAGAGCAAAGCCTGGTGACAGCATGAAAAAATAGACACCAAGTAGATTTTAGATTTAGAGATACAGTGCAGAAACAGGCCCACCGGGTCCGCACCGCCCAGCGATCCCCGCACACACTAACACTATCCTACACCCACTAGGGACAATTTTTACATTTGCCCAGCCAATTAACCTACAAACCTGTACGTCTTTGGAGTGTGGGAGGAAACCGAAGATCTCGGAGAAAACCCGCGCAGGTCAAGGGGAGAACGTACAAACTCCGTACAGACGGCGCCCGTAGTCAGGATCGAACCTGAGTCTCCGGCGCTGCATTCGCTGTAAGGCAGCAACTCTACCGCTGCGCCACCGTGACAGTAATCAGAGAATATTGGAGAAACGGGGAACTGCAGGGGCTGGTTCACACAAAAAAGACACAAAGTGCTGGAGTAACTCAGCTGGTCAGGTCGCATCTCTGGAGAACGTGGAAAGGTGATGTGGTGAAGTTTTGGATCGGGACCCTTGAGACTAAAACAATCCAAGCCTGTCCAACTTCCCCCTGTAGCTAATGGCCACTATCCCAGGCATCATTCTGGTACATTTACTCCCCACAGATGATTCCTGACCCGCGGACAGCTTCCAGGATATTTTGTTCCTATTACAGTCTGGCCAATTCCAGCCCATTGTGTTGTGCTTAGATGGAGGGGTGAATGGGAAGTCTGTGTAGGAGAGGGTTACACCATCTGTCGGACACATCGATAGACACAATAGGCTGGAGTGAATCAGCGGGTCGGGCAGCATCTCTGGAGAGAAGGAATAGGTGTCGTTTCAGGTCGAGACCCTTCTTCAGACTGAGAGTCAGGGGCATCCTTTGACTCTCAGTCTGAAGAAGGGTCTCGACCCGAAAAGTCATCTCTTCCTTCTCTCCAGAGATGCTGCCTGACCCGCTGAGGCACTCCATCCTTTTGCGCCTATCTTTGGTTTAAACCGGCATCTGCAGTTCCTCTCTAAACTGCAGACTTACTTTGATGTTGAGTTTCAGTTCTTCATCCTCTCTGTTATCATTACCCTTCACGAGAATGTTTTCCAGCTTCAGATCCCTGTGAATAATATCTGAGGAAGGGAATAAACACAACCACGGTCAAGATCAAGATTAATTGTTATATGTACTGAAACGGAACAATGAAACCCTTACCTGCAGCAGCACGGCAGGTTTATAAACTCAGTACTCAAGAGATAATATAATAAACAAACGTTAAAAATAGAGTTAAATAAATTAAAATAGAAACAATTCGTGCAAAAGACAAAGCAAAGCCCGAAGTCTCTATCTCACTGTACACTGGATGGCTCGATTATAATCATGTATTGCTTTTCCGCTGACTGGTTAGCACACAACATAAGCCTTTCACTGTACCTCAGTACACGTGACAATACACTACACTAAACTAAACTAAACTAGTGCATCCCAGGCAGTTAGTAGTTCAGAGTTTAGTTGGAGTCCGTAGTGTTTAATAGCCTGATGGCTGTTGGGAATAAGCTGCTCCTGAACCTGGACGTTACAGTTTTCAGGCTCCTGTACGCTTTTCCAAACGGCAGGAGTAAAACGAGACTGTAGCCAGGGTGGTGTGGTGTGGGTCCTTGTTGTTGCTGGCTGCCCTTTTTGAAGTGTTGACTCCCTTCGATGGTGGGGAGGTCGGTAAAACAATGAGAGGGCCAGAGTGGAACGGAGCCAGAAGAATGGGAGCACTGCACTTTTGGGGGCAATCTGCACATTTATGGCTGATCACCGTCTAAACATAGACACTAGTTGTTTGGCTTGTGTTCTTTGCTCAAACACTCACACACACGCACATGCACACGCACGAACCTTCACACATACACATGCACTCACACGCACACACACAGACACGCACACGCACGAACCTTCACACGTACACATGCATTCACACGCACACACACAGACTCACACACGCACTCACGCACACACACAGACATGCACACGCACAAACCTTCACACATACACATGCACTCACACGCAGACTCACACACGCACACGCACAAACCTTCACACATACACATGCACTCACGCACACACACAGACTCGCACACGCACACGCACAAACCTTCACACATACACGTGCACTCACGCACACACACAGACTCGCACACGCACAAACCTTCACACATACACGTGCACTCACGCACACACACAGACCCGCACACGCACAAACCTTCACACATACACATGCACTCGCCCGCATGCACGTACACAAACCCTGTCACATATATACTCACACACACCTTCATGCATGCACACACACACACACACACACACACACACACACACACATCACCTTTTGAAAGATGGACCTTTACACATTGTTTAAGAAAACGATAGGGTGTCCCAATGGTGCAGCTGGTAGAGCCACTGCCTCACAGCGCCAGAGACCCGGGTTCGATCCTGACCTTGGGTGCTGTCTGTGTGGGGTTTGTACGTTCTCCCTGTGACCGCGTGGGTTTCCTCCACGTTTTCCGGTTTCCACCCACATTCCCAAGATGTGCGGGTGTGTAGGTTAATTGGCCCCCTGTATATTGCCCCCCAGTGTGCAGGGAGTGGATGAGAATGTGGGATAACATAGAACTTGTGTGAGTGGGTGGTGGATGGCCAGCATGGACTCAGTGAGCCAAAGGGCCTGTTTCCAAGCTGTATCTTTAAACTAAACTAAACTAAAAGTTAAAATGAGGTAAAAGCTGCCCGCTTTCTTGAGAGAGAGCCAAACGACAAATATACTGTAGGTGGATTCGGTTAATGAAATCACACAACTTCTCTGTGAATAATAATGGTAAACATCGAGGAACTACAGTGATGACGACAAGGCTACTATGACTGTTAGTGTCCAGGGCATCTTACCATTTCTGTGGAGGTAAAAGATAGCGCTGGCCAAGCTGGTGATGATGTGCTTGGTTTCCGACTCACTCAAGTGGCCTTTCTCTGCCAGAATCCCCTTCAACTCCCCGAGTTTGCAGAACTCAATGACCAGGTAGACTTTCTAGGTGAGCGAGGAGAGACGGAGAAGGTTAGAGTGTGTGTGTGCATCAGTCAGTGATTGTACTTTGGCGATAACCTCACTGACATCACCCAAAGAGCTGGTGGGGCCGCTGCCTCAGAGCGCCAGAGACGCAACTTTGATCCTGACCTCCGTGTGGAGTTTGCAGGTTCTTCCTGTGACTCTGTGGTTTTCCTTGGGGTTCAGCTTTAAGGTGAGGCAGGCAGTTTAAAGAAGATGTGCGGGGCTGGTTTTCTGACACGGAGGGTGGTGTGTGGGTGCCTGGAACACGCTTAGGGTGGGGGTTGATCCACATATGATAGTGGTGTTTAAGAAACCTTTGGGTAGGCACATGGATATGGAATTTGTGTAAGCAGTTGGTCTTGGTATTATGTTTGACACAGACATTGTGGGCCGAAGGGCCTGTCCTGTGTTGTACTGTTCCAGGTTCTATATTAAAATGTGCTATTATTTTCGTAGCTTTATATTTGGACATTCAGTTTTGGTCACCCTGTTGTACGAAAGATGCCATTAAGCTGGAAAAAGTGCAGAGAAGATTTACAAAAATGTCGCCAGCACTTTTGGAAGAACGCAAGGCACGGCGATCGTTTCGCTGAACACCTCCGCTCAGTCCGACTCAACCAACCTGATCTCCCGGTGGCTCAGCACTTCAACTCCCCCTCCCATTCCCAATCTGACCTTTCGGTCCTGGGCCTCCTCCATTGTCAGAGTGAGGCCCACCGCAAATTGGAGGAACAGCACCTCATATTTCCCTTGGGCAGTTTACACACCAGCGGTATGAACATTGACTTCTCTAACTTCAGGTAGTCCCTTGCTTTCCCTCTCCATCCCCTTCCCCTTCCCAGTTCTCCCACTATTCTTCCTGTCTCCGACTACATCCTATCTTTGTCCCGCTCCCTCCACTGACATCAGTCTGAAGAAGGGCCTCGACCCGAAATGTCACCCATTCCTTCTCTCCCGAGATGCTGCCTGACCCGCTGAGTTACTCCAGCATTTTGTGTCTGCCTTCGATTTAAACCAGCATCTGCAGTTCTTTTTCCTGCACAGCGATAGGGAGAGGTTGGGCAGGCTAGGACGTTATTCCTTGGAATGCAGGAGGCTGAGGGATGATCTTATGGAGGAGTATAAAATCATGAGGGGAACAGATGGGGTGAATGCACAGGGTCATTGTAGGGGAATCAAGACCCATAGGTTTAAGGTGAGAGGGGAAAAAAGGGTCTCGAGCCGAATCATCACCTATTCCTTTTCTCCAGTGATGCTGTCTGACCCCGCAGAGTTACTCGAGGTTTTTGTGTCTACGGTTGAAACCAGCATCTGCACAGTCCTCCTACGCACGATTTAATAGGAAACCGAGGAGCAACTTTCTCACACAGGGGGTGGTGGGCATATGGAACGAGCTGCTGAAGGAAGTAGTTGAGGTAGGTACGCAAAAATATTTTAAATGCATTTGGACAGATGGATGGATGGTAAAGGTTTAGAGGGTCTAGATGGGTGGAAAAGGTCTGAAGCCTTGTTCAGACTGATGAAAGGGTCCAGACCCGAAAGGTCACCAATCCATGTTCTTCGGAGGTGCTCCTTGATCAGCTGAGTTACTCCAGCACCTTGTAACCAGAATCTGCAATTCCTTGCCTCAGCCAAACTCGGGCAAATGCGCAGAGCTCAGATGGGCATCTTGGTCGGCATGGACAAGTTGGGCCGAAGGGCCTGATTCCGTGCTGTGTGACTCTATGCCTCTTTTTCATCTGCGAGACTTAGGAAGAAGCATGTTAGAATCCGGGCTTTGTTTAGTTGGACCACGCACTGCCCTGGGGGTCTTGCATTGTTGCCTCCACCATGGAAACAGTGAAACAAACACAGAAAATGCCCGTGGGAAGCCTGCAAAAGCAGAGCACAGTATCCAAGCACAAAACACACTCTGCCCCCATTGTCTTGGCAGTTCTGAATCCGAGGGTATGTATCTGTCATGAAAATCATTCAGCAATATGCCCATCACTCACATAACCACCACAAACCCCTGCACAATGCAAATATTCTGTAGTCGCTCAGGGGTAAAGTGAGTGTAGTGTTGAGTGTTATGGGGGGGGAAATGGAGGGGTGGCATCAATTAGCCCATGCAATGTGTGGTTATGTTACCAAGGACACCCAGAAACGGCTGCAAGCATTCGGTTCTCCGCTTCAGGAGGTCCATACGAAACACTCCCTCTTCCCAGTTCAGTGCCATCGCAGCACTAGTGGAGGAAGGGGCCTTTAACTTTCAATGACATGATCGCCCAACACGGACATTTTCTCATTTGTGACGCGGTCGATGAGTTTGGGAAAGAATGTGAGCAGTGCCCAACAAATTATTTTCTTGTGATGTTAATACTGTCAGTTATCCCGACTAGTACAAAGGACAATCTTCAACATAGTCGACATAATGATTGATCCAGCACTTTAGCATGCTTCACAGCGGCAGAGACCCAGGTTCGATCCTGACCTCGGGTGCTGTCTGTGCAGAGTTTGCACGTTCTCCCTGTAACCGCGTGTATTTTCCCCATGTGCTGCAGTTTCCTCCCACATCCAAAAGACGTGTAGGTTTGTAGGTTAATTGGCTTCTGTAAATTACCCCTTGTGTGTCAGATAGACCTAGCATGTGGGTGATCGCTGGGTGGCATGGACTCGGTGGGCTGAGTGGCCTGTTTCCATGTGGTATATCTAAACTAAACTCATCTAAACTCAAAATGTTGTTAGACAATAGACAATAGACAATAGGTGCAGGAGGAGGCCATTCGGCCCTTCGAGCCAGCACCGCCATTCAATGTGATCATGGCTGATCATTCTCAATCAGTACCCCATTCCTGCCTTCTCCCCATACCCCCTGACTCCGCTATCCTTAAGAGCTCTATCCAACTCTCTCTTGAATGCATTCAGAGAATTGGCATCCACTGCCTTCTGAGGCAGAGAATGCCACAGATTCACAACTCTCTGACTGAAAAAGTTTTTCCTCATCTCCGTTCTAAATGGCCCACCCCTTAATTCTTAAACAGTGGCCCCTGGTTCTGGACTCCCCCAACATTGGGAACATGTTTCCTGCCTCTAACGTGTCCAACCCCTTAATAATCTTATACGTTTCGATAAGATCTCCTCTCATCCTTCTAAATTCCAGTGTATACTAGCCTAGTCGCTCCCGTCTTTCAACATATGATAGTCCCGCCATTCCGGGAATTAACCTAGTAAACCTACACTGCACGCTGTTGTGTGCAATTCTGGTGGTCCCCCAGTACAGGAAGTATGTGGAGGCTTTAGAGTCGTGTGGGTTTGTAGGTTAACTGTCCCTCTGTAAATTGCCCCCTCGTGTGCAAGGAGTGAATGATAAAGTGGGATAACGTAGAACTAGGGTGAACAGGTGATTAATGGTCAGTGTGGACTTGGTGGGCCGAAGGGCCTGTTTCCATGTTGTATCATTCCATCCAAAAAATTTGCAAGTAATGATTTTAATGAGGCTTGCATATGATTTTTAGATGAATTTCTAATTTCATCTTGAAGGGGAATGTTCCTATTTGGGGAAGTATTGGGTTGGTCATGGAAGGTAAGACCCCTGAGTTTAGACCCCTGAGAAAGTGGCGCCTTGTATGTACCTGTATCCTTTTTAGATATTTGTAATAGGTTCAGGTTGATTATTGTCACGTGGTACAGCGAGGTACAGTGAAAAGCTTTGTTTTGCCTGCTATCCAATCCGATCAGATAATACATAAATACAATCAAGTCAAACTCAAGTACAACAGGTAGAACAAAGGGGGAGATACGGAGTGCAGAATATAGTTCTCAGCATTGTAGCGCGTCAGTTCCAGAGACACAGTCCAATGTCCGCAATGGGGGTAGAGGTGAATCGGACAGTGCCCTAGCTTGTGGAATGCTCAGCAGCCTGATACCAGAGGGGAAGAAGCTGTCCCTGAGTCTGGTGGTGCGCGCTTCCATGCTTCTGTACCTTCTGCCGGACAGGAGCAGGGAGAAGAAGGAATGACCGGAGTGGGGGGGATGTCTTCAATTAGGTTGGCCACACAGTCATGGGGAGAACGTGCAAACTCCACACGGACAGCGCCCAACGTCAGGATCGAACCTGGGTCTTTGGCGCTACGAGGCAGCAGCTCTACCACCTGCTCCACTGTGCTGCCCAAACATTGACAAAGACATCTTTGCCACTGTGTTTGGGCAGTTCGATGGAACGTTTCACCTTCACGTCAACTTGAAGATTCCTCTGCTATAAGACCTCATCTAAAGAACAATGCCTCGGCAGTATTCAGGGTAGACAGTCACAGCCTTTTTTCCCCAGGGTAGAGATGCCAAAGACTAGAGGGCATAGCTTTATGGAGAGAGGGGGAAAGTTTAAAGGAGATGTGCGGGGCAAGGTTTTTACACGGAGGGTGGCGGGTGCTTGGAACGCGCTGCCAGGGGTGGTGGTGGAGGCAGATACGATAGTGGCGTTTAAGAAGGTTTTGAATAGGCACATGGTAGTGCGGGGAATAGAGGCATATGGATCACGTGCAGGCAGATAAGAGTTGGTCTTGGCATTATGTTTGGCACAGACATTGTGGGCCGAAGGGCCTGTTCTTGTGCTGTACCGTTTCAATGTTCTGTCTACCCTGTTGAAATGGCTTGCTGAAGCATTGGCTGTTCATTCCCCTCCAGAATTCCCCGCCTGACCTGCTGAGTTTCTCTAGGACTGTGCCTTCACATAAATAAATACGGTCTGCTTAGAAAAAAACCCACTTGAAACAAGAGAAAGATCTAGGTCATAATCTAGAACATCATCGTCATCATCATATATATACAGCCGGAAACAGGCCTTTTCGGCCCTCCAAGTCCGTGCCGGCCAGCGATCCCCGTACATTAACACTATCCTACACCCACTAGGGACAATTAAAAAAAAAAATTTTTTTAACATTTACCCAGCCAATTAACCTACATACCTGTACGTCTTTGGAGTGTGGGAGGAAACCGAAGATCTCGGAGAAAACCCACGCAGATCACGGGGAGAACGTACAAATTCCTTACAGTGCAGCACCCGTAGTCAGGATCGAACCTGAGTCTCCGGCGCTGCATTCGTTGTAAAGCAGCAACTCTACCGCTGCGCTACCGTGCCGCCCATGCAAGGCTGTGAGCCAGTTGAAAATTTCACATTGGTCGTGGATGTTTTTATTAAATAAGGATAAGCGATGAATAGATTGATTAGTGATATGGGTCAGTTGTGATCTAATTATATGTTATCAAATGTTCTTTTAAATTGGCGTGATCATGATAGGATCTAACAAATTAAAAGACTTCAGCTTGTTTTCCTACGTTCTTGGTTGTTGGGGCGGCACGGTAACGCAGCTGGTCGAGCAGCTGCCTCACGGCGCCAGAGACCCAGGTTCAATCCAGACCCTGGGACCTGCCAGTGTAGAGTTTTTCCCGTTCTCCCTGTGACACCTTGGGTCTTCTCCAGTGCTCCAATTTTCTCTCACATTCCCAAAGACGTGCGGGTTTGTAGGTTAACTGACCCTCTATAAATTTGCTCCTAGTTTGTAGCGAGTGGATGTGAAAGTGGGATAACATAGAAACATAGAAAATAGGTGCAGGAGTAGGCCATTCGGCCCTTCGAGCCTGCACCGCCATTCAATATGATCATGGCTGATCATCCAGCTCAGTAACCTGTACCTGCCTTCTCTCCATACCCCCTGATCCCTTTAGCCACAAGGGCCACATCTAACTCCCTCTTAAATATAGCCAATGAACTGGCCTCAACTACCTTCTGTGGCAGAGAATTCCACAGACTCACCACTCTCTGTGTGAAGAAATGTTTTCTCCTCTCAGTCCTAAAAGACTTCCCCCTTATCCTTAAACTGTGACCCCTTGTTCTGGACTTCCCCAACATCGGGAACAATCTTCCCGCATCTAGCCTCTCCAACCCCTTAAGAATTTTATATGTTTCTATAAGATCCCCCCTCAATCTTCTAAATTCCAGCGAGTACAAGCCGAGTCTATCCAGTCTTTCTTCATATGAAAGTCCTGCCATCCCAGGGACCAATCTGGCGAACCTTCTCTGTACTCCCTCTAAGGCTAGAATGTCTTTCCTCAGATTAGGAGACCAAAACTGTACACAATACTCCAGGTGCGGTCTCACCAAGGCCCTCACATTTATCCACATTATATTGCATCTGCCATGCATTTGCCCACTTGCCTAATCTGTCCAAGTCACTCTGCAGAACTGGTGTGAACGGGTGAACGATGGTGGGCGTGGACTCGGTGGGCCGGAGGGCCTGTTTCAGTGCTGTATATGTCATTCAATAAACAATTAAACTCACAAACAGTGCAAGCTTCCCGGATGTCACACCAAATTCAGGAGCAATTACGATCAGTATGGATAAAAATGCAACAGGGGCATTCTCAAAGATTTAAAAATCATTCCATCAAAAGCATTACCTTCGTAGTTTCGTAAACCTCTTCCAGTTTAATGATGTGCTCATGTTTCACCATCTTCAAGATGGCAATCTCTCTCTCCAACAATTTCACAGCAGCGCTTCCAGCCTGAAACGAGGAGATAAAAGTCACCTGAAAACTACAATAGTTAGTCATAGAGTCAAAGTCATACAGAATGGGAAACAGGCCCTTCGGCCCAACTTATCCATGCCGGCCAAGATGAGGCAGCGCTTGATGTAGATGCGTTTGATGGTGGGGAGAGTAGAATTCTTAAAGCTGCTGTCCATTACTGAAGAAAGTTTAGACACACACCTGTCAACGCTTGACCCGTAAATCCCCTGTAGGGCCGATACACACTCTGCACTGGTAGGAGATGCAAGGGAATAATGACAGTACTTCACACCTAGTGAGACTGGACTCAGCCCGGTCCATCACGGGACGGCTCTCCTCACCATCAAATGCATCTACATGAAGCGCTGCCTCAAGATGGCGGCACCTACCATCAAGGATCCTCTCCATTCGACCCATGGCCCTCTTCTCGCTGCTACCATCAGGCAGGAGGTACCGAGGCCTCAAGTCCCACACCACCAGGTTCAGGAACAGCTACTTTCCTACAACCATTACGTCTTTGAACCAACCTGCACAACCCCATTCCTCTCTTGGCAATGGAACACGATGCACTACCTCTTGCACTACCAACCACTCGCTTTCTAATTGCGTATGTTTCGCACACATTTTTAAGTTGAGGCAATATTTTCAGAAGTTAAATATAATTCATGAATAATTGTTACTTGTGTGTGACGCTGGTGCAAACATGATTGCCATTGTACCTGCACCTCACCGCACCTGTGCATTAGGGGCGGCACGGTAGCGCAGCGGTAGAGTTGCTGCTTTACAGCGAATGCAGCGCCGGAGACTCAGGTTCGATCCTGACTACGGGTGCTGCACTGTAAGGAGTTTGTACGTTCTCCCCGTGACCTGCGTGGGTTTTCTCCGAGATCTTCGGTTTCCTCCCACACTCCAAAGACGTACAGGTATGTAGGTTAATTGGCTGGGTAAAATGTAAAAATTGTCCCTAGTGGGTGTAGGATAGTGTTAATGTGCGGGGATCACTGGGCGGCGCGGACTTGGAGGGCCGAAAAGGCCTGTTTCCGGCTGTATATATATGATATGATATGATATGATGATTAGACAAAAAACTAACAAACATGATTGCCATTGTACCTGCACCTCACTGCACCTGTGCATTAGACAACAAACTAACAAACATGATTGCCATTGTACCTGCACCTCACCGCACCTGTGCATTAGACAACAAAAACTCGACGATGGCTTCATTTGACTTGACTTAACTAACCTTAACGTTGTATCAACTAGACTGATCTCCCATCTACCGTATCGGAGACCTTTGAACTATCTTTAATCAAACTTTATGTTCTGCTTCCACCTCATATCCACCTCCGGCCCATGTTCTTCATCTTTCCACTCCCACAGCCAATGTGCCCTGGACTGGCAGTGTTTTTGTCCGTCCTCAAACACATGGACCATATGTATTTTTATGGTAAGGGCCTTACCTTCTCTTTGTTGAGTATTTTGATAGCCCGCTTGGTGTCCGTGGGAATGTGAGTGGCTTGGATCACGACGCCAAAGCTGCCTTTTCCCAGGTCTTGTTCAAACTGATAAAGTAGCTGAAAAACAATGGGGAGGGTGAAAAAGTTGGTTCCTATTGAATCTTTCCCCTCTCACCTTAAACCTACGCCCTCCAGTTTTTGATTCCCCTACTCCGAGAAAAAGACTGTGCATTCACCCTATCTGTTGCCATCGTGATCTTATACACCTTCATAACATCACCCCTTAGTCACATGCGCTGCAAGGAATAAAGCCCTAGGCTGCCCAACCTCTCCCTGTAGCTCAGCCTCTCGAGTCCTGGCAATATCCTTGTAGATCTTCTCTGCAATCTTTCCCGCTGAACAACATTCTCCTTATTGCAGGGAGACCAAACCTGAACACAATTCTCCAAGTGCAGCCTCACCAGAGTCCTGCACAGAAACTCACCCGACTGCAATGTGGCTGTATCTCCACTTTTAGGAGCGCAGTGACTGGGGAGGATGTGTTCATCACCTTCGAAAGGAAATCAAGGAAGGCTGACCGTGCCAGCTAAACCTACATCCCATCATTTCAGAAAAAAAAGATAATTTTGCCCCTTTTTGGGTGAGTTGAAAATTCCAATTCAGAATAGCCTGCGGTATTGGGGCGAGCCTTGTTGAAACTTACCGAATAGTGAAAGGACAGGGCGCGGAGATGGTGTTTCCACTCGTGGGAGAGTCTAAGACCCGAGGGTATTGTCTCAGCGTAAAAGGACGTACCTTTAGAAAGGAGATGAGGAGGAATTTCTTTAGTCAGGGTGGTGAATCTGTGGAATCCATTGCCACAGAAGGCTGTAGAGGCCAGGTCATTGGGTATTTTTAAGGCAGATATTGCCAGATTCTTGATGGGTAAGAGTTATGGGGAGAAGGCAAGAGAATGGGGTTGAGAGGGAAAGATAGAGCATCCATGATTGAATGGCGGAATGGACTCGATGAGCCTAATTCTGTTCCTATGACTTTAGACGTTAGACTTCAGACTTTAGAGACACGATGCAGAAACAGGCCTTTCGGCCCACCAAGTCCATGCCGACCAGCAATCGCCCGTACACTAGTTCTACCTTACACACTCGGGGCAATTAACAGAAGCCAATTAACCTACAATTCTGCATTCTTTGGAATGTGGGAGCAAACCGGAGCACCCGGAGAAAACCCACGTGGTTACAGAGAGAACGTACAAACTCTGTACAGTCGGCACCCACAGTCAGGATCGAGCCCGGGTCTCTGGCGCTGTGAGTCAGCAACTCTACCGCTGCGCCACTGTGACTTATGGACTATTATTCTGGCACCCCTGAATAAAATTATAAATGTAATTATGTTCATTGCTAAATTAATGAGCAGTCTCGTCCTTTTCACGTTCCTCCCAAAGATATGTTGAAACTGATTTAATTTTGCTTTGCCTCTCTATACGATCATCAGAGCAAGAATTCCTCCTTCCAAGTCTAAGCAATACTTCTACACGTGTCCCAGAGGAGAGGAGCACAATGAGCAAACTATTGCACCAAACAGTATTGAAGACAACTTGATTTATTATGTTCCCTCTTGCCTCCATTTTTTTTGGTTCGTCAGTATTTGGGACTGAGAAATTTGGGGAACACCTTTAGCTGAAAGCAGATATTTATTTGAATCAGTTTAACAAGGAATCGCATTTGAACAGATCACCCATTTCTCTCACAAGATAGGCGCGGTGGCGCAGCGGTAGAGTTGCTGCTTTACAGCGCCAGAGAGCCGGGTTCGATCCTGACTACGGGTGCTGTCTGTACAGAGTTTGGTCGTTCTCCCTTTGACCGCGTTGGTTTCCCCCGGGTGTTCCTGTTTCCTCCCACATTCCAAAGATGTGCAGGTTTGTCGATTAATTGGCTTCTGTAAATATTGTGTAGGGTAGAACCAGCGTATGGGGATCGCTGGGCGGTGTGGACTCGGTGAGCCTGAAAACCGTGATCGTCTGGTTCAAGAACAGCTTCTTCCCAACAACCATCATGCTCCTGAGCACAACACAACACTAACCTCACCAATGAACTTCTATGGACACAAAGTGCTGGAGGAGCTCAACAGGTCGGGCAGCACCTCTGGAGAACATGGACAGGTGACGTTTCGGGTTGAGATCCTTCTTCAGACTGCTTGTAAGAGGGGAGCAGAAAGCTAGAAGAAGCAGGAGGTAGAATACGAACTTGTGAACCTCTATGGACTCTCTTTAGTTGCGGAAAGGCCTTTGTATTTTTCCACTATTATCGTGGTCATGGATTTATTTATTTTATTGCTGTATATTATCTATGTTTATTGTTTTTGCGGTCTTGCTATGCTGCAGCAAGTAAGGATTTCAATGTTCTGTTGTCAATACTTACGACAATTAAACACCCTGGACTCTTTACCGAGAAGGCAGACAGGCTTTTAATTATCAATTGGTTGATAACTAACTGCTCGTCAAAGCTCCTTAGCAGTCCTTAGTTACTCCAGCATTTTGTGTCTATCCCCTCAGCTCTGTTCTGTTCTGTTCTAGTTTCTACAACAGAAATGAGAATGGCCAAATGCATCCAGAACTCCCACGCACTGTAATGGCTCCCTCTGTGTAAGATTGTTGCCATACAGTTTCCAGAAGATTAATCTTTAATTCCTGGAAGCTCAAGGGCAAACAGCAAAACATCATTTTGCATTCAGTGACTGCATAATTCCAAGAGTATTGAGTCATGAAATCGCTCTGTTTACTCAGAAATTGTCAATTAATCTTTTGTTTACTGCACTGATCCAAGATGGCGCCCAAGCCGGGAGACTCTTTGTGTGCTGGTCGTAGAAGTGGAGCTGCAACCACGCATTACAATCATTCTGCATCCATTTCCAGTGTGCAAGAAGCTCACCGGACTCCATTCCCTTTTACCCAATCAATTGATCGCCTCTTCCCCTCAGTTTACTGTCACTTGCTTTTCATTTCATTCAAAATTAAGAATTCTAAAATTTGGTCGACAAGATATCCGATGGAGACATAAGGATGTGCAGATGCTGGTGAAGCCACACGCAAACTTGGAGGAGCAGCACCTCTTATTACACTTGGATAGCTGACAACCTAACGGTATGGACATTGTAAGTAATACTCTCTTTCCTAGGTGCCACCACCCTCCCATCCCCACACTGATGCACATGGTCTTCTCCCACCATCCCACCTCTCTCCCCCCATTCAACACCCCCCCCTGTCCTCTTCCACCCATCTCCCTCCCTTTGGCTTTACATATCTCTCTCCTCTCCTTCTCTGACACATTTTTGTCTCCACCTCCAGCCATTATCTCTTACTCCACCCATCTGCCGACCAAGACCCGCCCCTCCCTCACGTGCCCACCTATCACTTGCCAGACTTTGTACCGCCACCACATCTCTTTTCCAGCTTTCCTTCCCCCCCCCTACTACAATCAGTCTGAAGAAGAACTCCAAGCTGAAACGTCTCCCGCCCATTCCCTCCACAGATGCTGCCTGACCCATTGACTTCCTCCAGCACTTTGTGTTTTCCTTCGAACGACCAACGTTTTCTATTTCATTATTTCCTCTTCCCGAGCAAGGATGATTACGTTGGCTAGACACAAAGTGCTGGAGGATCAGGGAGCATCTGTGGAAGGAATGGGCAGAAGTTGTTTCAGGTCGGGGAACTCTTCAGGAGATTTGCCTCCACAGATGCTGCCTGGCCCACTGACCTCCTCGAGCACTTTGTGCTGTGCTCAAGATTCCAGCGTCGGCAGTTCCTTGCGTTTCCCTGTGTCTCGGCTGTTCTCCTGTGCTCCACATTTGTGGAGCGTTGACTGATTGAGAGCAGAGCCTTTGCTTTCTCTGGCTTCTCTCTCTGACCTCCGAGACCCAGTGACTCCTACACCCACTTTAGCTTCGCTGATTTGTTCAAAATCAATAAGTTTACAGTCAGCTCAGTGTGTTAGTTTATTAGTTTAGTTTAGAGATACAGCAACTTAAACAGGCCCTTTGGCCCACCAAGTCCACACTGACCCCCCCCCCCCCACCCTTCATACACTAGTCCCATTCTACTCAATTTACAGAAGCTAATTAACCTACAAACCTGCTCATCTTTGGAAAGTGGGAGGAAACTGGAGAAAATCAACGTGTTCACAGGGAGAACGTGCAAACTCCGCACAGGCAGCTCCCTGTAGTCAGCGTCGAACCTGGGCTTCTGGCGCTGGAAGGCAGCAACACCACTGCTGTGTCACTGTGCCGCAGTGGTCCATGAGTCATTTTTCGTTTAGTTTCAAGATACAACATGGAAACAGGCCCTTCGGCCCATCGCATCCACGCCGACCAGCGATCCCCGCACACTAACTCAATCCTACACACTCGAGGGACAATTTATAATTTTTAATTTTTAATTTTTACGTTTGGGGTCGAGACCCTTCTTCGGACTGAAGGATCTCGACCTGAAATGTCACCCATTTCTTCTCTCCCGAAATGCTGCCTGACCCGCTGAGTTACTCCAGCATTCTGTGTCGACCTTCATTTTAAACCTGCATCTGCAGTTTTTTTCCTAACCTACAAACCTGTACGTCTTTGCAGAAACCGGAGATCCTGGAGAAAACCCATGTATGTCACGGGGAGAATGTACAAACTCCGTACAGACAGCACCCGTGGTCAGGATCGAACCTGGGTCTCCAGCGCTGTGAGGCAGCAACTCTACCGCTGCGCCACCGTGCCGCCCCGTTTGCCAAACATTTGCCAATTTATCCATCGGGCTCCTGCTTTGATCAATTGTGGTAAATATGCTACTGCTGCAGCATAAATCATAGTGCAAACGGCCCCGTTGTGTACGGTCAACGACCTGGATCATACTTTGGCAAAGATGCAAGTCTTGTGTAATGTCACCCCAAAGAGTTCACTTGCCCCAACTGTCGGGAACTTCATCCAACAGCGAAGGGGCAGCCAAAGCTTTGAGGGCCGTTACTGTTTTAGGAGCCCTTCCTTTGAGAAGTTGGACAATAGGCTTTTTTTTGGCAACTGCGGTGCTAGACTGTGAAATAATGTCACTCACAGACAGAGGCATAGAGTCATGCAGTACGGAAACAGGCACTTTGGCCAAACTCATCCATACCAACCAAGATGCTTCATCTAAGCTAGTCCCACTTGCCTTCATTTGGCCCACATCCTTCTAAACTTTTCCTATCCTCTAACCTGGCTGAGTGTATTTTAAATGCTGTTATAGTACCTGCCTCAACTACATCCTTTGGCAGCTCGTTCCATATGCCCACCACCTAGGGTTGCCAACTGTCCCGTATTAGCCGGGACATCCCGTATTTTGGGCTAATTGGTTTGTCTCGTACGGGACCGCCCTTGTCTCGGGTCTCTGTAGGCCCGGACACTGTAGGTCCGGACACTGTAGGTCTGGACAGTGTATGTCCAGAGGCCCGGGCACCGCCTAGCGGAGGTTGCATGGCAACCCGCCTCCCGGCCCGGGCGGCAGCCATTGGTGGAACGGGAGCACGTGGCCGCTGGCTGGGTGGGGGCACGGGCGGTGATGTCACATTGTCCCTTATTTGGGAGTGAGATAGTTGGCAACCCTACCACTACCCTCTGACTGAAAAAGTTACCCTTCAGTTTCTTATTAAATCTTTCCCCTCTCATCTTAAACCTATGCCCTTTGGTTCTTGATTTCCCTACCCTGGGTAAAAAGAGTTTTTGCATTCACCTTATCCATTCCCCTCATGATTTTATACTCCTCAATAAGATGACCCCTCAGCCTCCTGAGCTCCAAGGAATAAGGTCCTAGCTTGCCCAACCTTTCCCAATGTCTCAGGCCCTCAAGTCCTTGTAAAATCCTCGTAAATCTTCTCTACGTTCATTCAAGCTTAATGACAACCTTCCACTAGCAACGTGACCAAAGATGAACACAATACCCCAATTGCAGCCTCACCGATGTCTTTTGAACTTTCATTTAGACTGTTGAGATAAAGGGTGAAAACAGGCCCTTCGGCCCACTGAGTCGGTGCCAACCTGCGATCACCCCATACTAGCACGATCCTACACACCAGGGACAATTTTACAACTTACCACAACCAATCAATCTACAATCCCTTGAGGTGTGGGGCCGAAACCCACGTGGTCACAGGGGGAACCTACAAACGCTGTGCAGACAACACCCGTAGTCAGGATTTAATAGGAACCTGAGAGGAACTTTTTCACACAGAGGGTGATGGATGTACGGAACGAGCTACTGTAGGAGATAGTTGAGGCACACTTGGACAGAAAGGGAAAGGCAAAGAAAGGAAAGGATAGGAAATAGGTTAGAAAAGGGTTAGGGGGGTGTGTCAAACGTGATTGCAAAGGTTATGAGGGGGGCGGGCCAAATACGAGCAAATGGGATAAACTTAGATGGGACATCTTGAGCCTGTTTCTGCGCTGTATGACTCTATGACTATCCTCAAAGAAAGTCTACTGAACCACATATCAATGTGAAGAGACATGGAGTCATTCAGCATGGAAATAAAACCCTTTGGCCCAACTCGCCTATGTCAACAACAAGCCCCAACTAGACTAGTCCCACCTGCCTGCGTTTGGCCCACATCCCTCCAAACCATTCCTCTCCACCTACCTGTCCGAGTTGTCTTTTACATATTGTAATGGCACCTGCTATGACATGATAAGATTTCTTCTAACCAATCTTAGCATCCTACTTCAAAATCAATCCATAAGTAGTTCCACTGTTAGCATCCCAGCATCCCTCTTGTTAGCCAACAATGAGCCATTATGGACTCTACTCTTCCTGAAGTTATCTTTTGCTGGTCCTGATTTGTTCTGGCCTTTTCTCACCTCTGGAGTTTTCACCCCACCCTCCCACACATCTATCTTTCAGTATGAAGAAAGGTTCCGCCCCAAAATGTCACCTATTCCTTTTCTCCAGAGATGCTGCCTGACCCGCTGACCTGAGTTTGTCCTGTGACTATCTTCTCCATAAATAGCTCCGTTGGGAAGTTGGGGATGGGCTGGCACAATGAACTACAATATCACTTCAGTTAGAGGTTTCAGCGGTCTGAAAAGTACACCCTGTGAGTTTATTTTCTGTAATGGTGCAGTTCTGCATTGCCCACCTGTTATAGGTTCCGCCTGACATTCAACTCCACTAACTTGAATAAAATGATTCTGGCCATGTCACCGAGCAACAACAAATGCAATGTTGGTGTCGATCTGTTGTCCTTCATCACCATTACTGTGGAACTTGCTCCAGCACTGAGGGTCAATAGACAATAGGTGCAGGAGAAGGCCATTCGGCCCTTCGAGCCAGCACTGCCATTCAAAGTCTGAAGAAGGGTCTCGACCCGAAACGTCACCCAATCCTTTTCTCCCGAGATGCTGCCCCACCCCCATACCCCCAGACTCCGCTATCCTTAAGAGCTCTATCTAGCTCTCTCTTGAATGCACTCAGATAATTGGCCTCCACTGGTCTGATGAAGAACATTTACAGTATCAGGAAACACAAGGAACCGCAGATGCTGGTTTACAAAAAAAGACACAAAATGCTGGAGTAACTCAGCGGGCCGGGCAGCATCTCTGAAGAACATGGCTAGGCGACGTTTCGGGTCAGGTAATATTTAACCTGAACTCTTTGAATAATGTACATCCCGCCCCAAAGTGCTGTTGTCGTGCCTGCCTCGACTATCTCCTTAGTTTAGATTAGGTTAGAGGTATCATGTGGAAGCAGGTGCTTCGGCCACTGTCCTGGCCGACCAACGATCATCCATTCACACTAATTCTATCCTCCACACTAGGAGACCTTTTGCAGAAGCTGTACAGAGTTTGTACGTTCTCTCTGTGACCACATGGGGTTTATTCAGGAGCGCCAGTTTCCTCCCACAGGATTGTAGGTTAATTGGCTTTGGTAAAATTATAAAAATTCTCCCCAGTGTGTAGGATAGTGCTAGTGTACGGGGATCGCTGGTCGGTGCGGACTCTGTGGGCCAAATGTCCTGTTTATGCGCTGTATCCCTTACGTCTAAAGACTAAAGTAAAGTGTACAGTTGGTCTTGGCATCATGTTCAGCACAGGCAGTGTGAGCCAAAGGTCCTGTTCTTGAGCTGCATTGTTCTATGTTTTAATATCATATCATATCATATCATATATATACAGCCAGAAACAGGCCTTTTCGGCCCTCCAAGCCCGTGCCGCCCAGCGATCCCCGTACATTAACACTATCCTATACCCACTAGGGACAATTTTTACATTTACCCAGCCAATTAACCTACATACCTGTACGTCTTTGGAGTGTGGGAGGAAACCGAAGATCTCGGAGAAAACCCACGCAGGTCACGGGGAGAGCGTACAAACTCCTTACAGTGCAGCACCCCTAGTCAGGATCGAACCTGAGTCTCCGGCGCTGCATTCGCTGTAAAGCAGCAACTCTACCGCTGCGCTACCGTGCCGCCAATACATGAGCTCGAATGCACAGCTTTCAATGCAGAGTGAACCGTTTGCAACGTGAAACTTTGTGAATGTAGATTGCGAAGTATGGCGGGAAAAATAACTGCAGGCGCTGGTTTAAATTGAAGGTAGACACAAAATGCTGGAGTAACTCAGCGGGTCAGGGAGAGAAGGAAATGGTGACGTTTCGGGTCGAGACCCTTCAACGGACTGATGTCAGGGGAGGGACAAAGATAGGATGTAGACGGAGACAGGAAGACCAGTGGAAGAACTGGGAAAGGGGAGGGGATAGAGAGGGGAATCAGGGACTACCTGAAGTTAGAGAAGTCAATGTTCATACCGCTGGCGTGTAAACTGCCCAAAGGAAATATGAAAGTGAGCATAAAACCTGTGGGCACACGCTCAGATGATCAGCACAATCCATAGACTGGATCAAAGACTTTGGCCTTTCCCCCTCTAGAAATCAGGAAGCGGCGAACCAATGATTGTACTGTTCAGGGTCTGGAGTGGCACTAACACAGATAAGGTCAAATGTCTGAAGAAGGGTCTCGACCCAAAACGTCACCCATTCCTTCTCTCCAGAGATGCTGCCTGCCCCGCTGAGTTACTCCAGCTTTTTGAGTCTATCCTCGGTTTGAACCAGCATCTGCAGTTACTTACCCTGTAGGCACAGGGTAAAATGCCTACTGAAATTGTTAGAAATCGCCCCGTTACAGGAAGGATGTGGAGGCTTTGGAGAGGGTGCAGAGATGGGCTACCAGAATGATGCCTGGATCAGAGGGTATTGGCTACAGGGAGAAGTTGGACAGCATTGGGAAATACGCAAAATGCTGGAGTAACTCGGCAAGACAGGCTTGGATTGTTTGCGCTGCATCGCTGAAAGTTGATTTCAGACCTGAGAGAAGTGTATAACATTGTGAGAAGAATTGATAGATTAGACAGTCAGAACCTTTTCCCCAGGATGGAAATCTCAAATACTTGAAGGTATAGCTTTAAAGTGAGTGGAGCAAAGTTTAAAGGAGGTGTTTTAAAAGCAAGTTGTTTTACACAGAGGGTGATGGGTGCCTGGAACACGCTGCCAGGAGTGGTGGTGGAGGCAGATACGATAGTAGCATTTAAGAGGCTTTTGGATGGGCACATGGATATGCAGGGAACGGAGGCTTATGGATTAAGTGCAGGCAAGTAAGAGTTGTTCTTGGCATCATGTTCGACACAGACACTGAGGGGCCTGTTCCTGTGCAGCACTGTTCAATGTTATGCCCACAATAACTAGCTCTATATTGGGTGTCTGCATATGTCACAGGCAACCCTGAGTACTGCCAATCTGCATGCGTTCAGTTGGTAAGTTGCCAAAAATTCCCCGCACAGACTTGACTGCAGCACGGCCCTTGACTCTACCAACCTGGGAGCTCTTAGGTTACATTCACTTTTAAATTGGATACTCTTAAACATCGTAGTCAGTTTCTATTCTTATTAACTTGCGGGTTTTGCAAAGGGATTATCAAGCCTGTTGATATTCTGCTTTTAATCCCGAGCTCAGAGAGTTATGGTTATATTATCGATCACTTTTTTAAAAAAAACGCTTTATCTGTGCCGCTTTGCAGAATAGTTTAAGAAATCCTTCCTCGTCTTTCGTTTTTTATAAAGGTAATTAAAAAGGCAATTACTGTAACCATGGTAACGGATGTGGCCATTTTGTTTGCAACAAACTGTTGTCACACCAGCACTGGCACGAACTTGCAATTAAGATTTTTGCCATATTTTACCAACCTTAAGACTTTGGAAAATTCAAATCAATTAATTAGTTCTAAACTTGGCTATGTAAAATCAAAGGTTGCAAAGACGAACACACATTTATCCAATGTACATTTCACTCTGAAATAGACTGGAAACAAGTGAAGAAAGGAACAAGTGAACTTAACACGAAGGGTCTCGACCCAAAACGTTACCTATTCCACCATTTTCTCCAGAGATGCTGCCTGACCCGTTGAGTTACTCGAGCATTTTGTGTCCATCTTCGGTGTAAACTAACACCTCTAGTCTCTTCTTACAGATATCCAGATATCCAGATGAAGTTATACAATTAATTGTTTATCACCAAAGATGATCAAATATTGGGACATACGGAACTGCAGATGCTAGTTTACACAAAAAGGGACACAAAGTGCTGGAGTAACTCAGCAGATCAGTCAGTATCTCTGGAGAACATGGATAGGTGACATTATTGGTCAGGGCATCAGTCTGAAAAAGGGTCCTAACCTAAAACATCATTGACCATGTTCTCCAGAGATGTTACCTGACCAGCTGGCTTATGTCCATAGAGTCATACAGCATGGAAACAGGCCTTTCGGCCCACACTTGCCCATGCCGATCAAAATGCCCCATCTGCACTAGTCCCACCTGCCTGTGTTTGGCCCATATCCCTCTAAACATTTCTTATCCATGTACCTATCCAACTGTCTTTTAAACGTTATTATAGTAACTGGAGTAGAGTTACTCCAGAACTTTGTGTCCTTTTTTGTAAACCAGCGTCTGCAGTTCATTGTGTCTCCATTTTACTGCTCCGCTGTGAAACCTCCTCAAGGAATGCCTGGAGTAACTCAATGAGTCAGGCAGCATCTCTGGTGAACATGGGTAGATGCCGTTTCTGGTCGGGACCCTTCTTCAGACCAGCATCTGCAGTTCCTCCTTTCTACATTCTGGCCACTCCACTCTGAAATCCAGCACCATAGCTTCAGAATAAAAGGTCGTACCTTTAGAATTGTTCCCAATGTTGGGGGAGTCCAGAACAAGGGGCCACAGTTTAAGAATAAGGGTAGGCCATTTAGAACCGAGTTGAAGAAAAACTTTTTCAGTCAGAGAGTTGTGAATCTGTGGAACTCTCTGCTTCAGAAGGCAGTGGAGGCCAATTCTCTGAATGTATTCAAAAGAGAGCTGGATAGAGCTCTTAAGGATAGTGGAGTCAGGGGGTATGGGGAGAAGGCAGGAACGGGGTACTGATTGAGAATGATCAGCCATGATCACATTGAATGGCGGTGCTGGCTCGAAGGGCCAAATGGCCTCCTCCTGCACCTATTGTCTAAAGGAGATGAGGAGAATTTCTTTAGTCGGAGGGTGGTGAATCAGTGGAGTTAACCGCCACAGGCGGCTGTGGAGGCCAAGTCGATGCATATTGTTAAAGCAGAGATTGACAGGGTGTCAGGGGTTATGGGGAGAAGGCAGGAGAATGGGGTTGAGAGGGAAAGATCGATCACCCATGATTGAATGGCGGAGTAGACTTGATGGGTCTAATTCTGCTCCGAAAACTTATTTCAAGCTATCTGCCACTGAACTTTTAATGTGAAACACAGAGTTCTGGAGTAATGCAGTGGGTCAGGCAGCATCTGGGAGGGAATGGTTAGACAACATTTTGAGTCAGGACTATTCTTTCGAACTTTTAATGTAATTAGGTACACAAAAAACAATAATTGTTTCTAAAATATCCTCATTTATAACTACTGTTCCCTCACTCACCTATGAAGGACTTTAACTAACAACTTCCCCTAATCATTGCACTATTTTTTTCCCCATAATATGAATTTATTGTATTTTTGATTATTTTACTTTATCTATCTGTAGTGTGTTTACAGGCCTGTTAAGCTGCAGCAAGTAAGAATTTCAATGTTCTGTAGTCGGTACATTTGACAAGTAAACACTCCCGATTCTTGACACTTGTATGGATGATTTGTTTGGGTAGCTTGCATAGCAAAGCTTTTCACGATGTTAGGTGTCAGTAATACAGCTAAACTAATAAACCACCATCAATACTTCCATTATCCTGTGCACCACGGGCATTCTTCATTCAGCATGCAGCTGGGAAGGGCAGCGGCTTCGCAGTTTTGGTGACAAAGGGTAAATTCTTACCTCTGGTACTGTCTATGTGGAGTTTGCAAGTCCATGGGTTCCAGGCAACCTCCAAAATAAGTTGTAAAATAAGTTGTTCCCCACATCTCCTTTAAACTTTGTCCCTCTCACCTTCAAGCTCTGCCCTCTAGACTTTGACATATCCACCCTGGGAAAACAAAGTCTATCCTATCTATGACCCTCATCATGTTATATTCTTCCATCAGGCCTCCCTGCATCCTCTGAAGAAGTGTCCCAACCCAAAACGTCACCCATCCATACTCTTCCAGGGCTGCGGTTTGACCCACTGAGTTACTCCAGGACTTTGACTTGTGCCTTTTTTTTCCCAAGTTTGTCCAACCTTGTAGGTAATGCCCTCCAATCCAAGCAGCATTCTGGCAAACCTCCTCTGCACCCTCTTCAAAGCCTCCACATCCTGTTTAGACAATAGACAATAGACAATAGGTGCAGGAGGAGGCCATTCGGCCCTTCGAGCCAGCACCGCCATTCAATGCGATCATGACTGATCATTCTCAATCAGGACACCGTTCCTGCCTTCTCCTCATACCCCCTGACTCCGCTATCCTTAAGAGCTCTATCCAGCTCTCTCTTGAATGCATTCAGAGAATTGGCCTCCACTGCCTTCTGAGGCAGAGAATTCCACAGATTTACAATTCTCTGACTGAAAAAGTTTTTCCTCATCTCAGTTCTAAATGGCCTACCCCTTTTTCTTAAATAGCCCTACCCCGTATTTTGTAACTTTGTGACAATGTCCACCAGTTTATAAAAACATTTCTCAAAAGATTCTTACAATTCTCATGACATAAAACAACCAGCCCAATCTTCCCCGAGTGGTGTGTGGTTATGAAGCAAATTGGGCAAATTTTGTTCACCATGGACCGTAAAACCATTAGAAACAGGAGCAGACTTAGGCCATTCGGCCCATCTAGTTTGCTCTGCCGTTCGATCATGGTGGATCTATTTTTCCCTCTCAACCTCTGGCTCGAAGGGCCGAATGGCCTACTCCTGCACCTATTGTCTATTGTCTATTGTCTAATGTCTATTAACCCCATTCTACTGCCTTCTCCCCGTAGCCTCTGACACCCTTACTAATCAAGAACCTATCAATCTTCACTTTTAAAATACCCATTGGCCTGCAAGGCCTTCTGTGGCAATTAATTCCACAGATTCACCATCCTCTGATAAAGAAATTCCTCCTCATCTCCATTCTAAGGAATGGACTTCCAAATCATATAATAAATCATAATAGTATCACTAAATCATAATATCTAAATCATAATAAATTTCTTGATTAGTACGGGTGTCAGGGGTTATGGGGAGAAGGCTGGAGAATGGGGTTGAGTGGGGAAGATAGATCAGTCATGATTGAATGGCAGGGCAGACTTGATGGGCCGAATGGCCTAATTCTGCTCCTTTACTTTATTAACTTACAAATCACTGGTTTATGAATCTTGAGGTTTTCCAAGGAATGCTTTATATTCAGTGAGCCTGATCGTTTAATGGGATTGTTTAGTTAAAAGTACATTATGGAGCATTAATAAGCAGTCTCGCGGTAGAAAGAAATGGAGAAACAGCAACAAAAGGTTTCTGATCTTCAAGGTCACAACTTCCTTTCCCCCAAGTAAGAATCAAAATGTTACAGGTAGCATGATAAAGATCCTCTCCACCATAGAATATATCATGGTAGCACACAACTTGTATGTCATTTCTTTTAAACCGTAAATCTGTGGCTGTTCGACTGACTGGATAGTAACATGGATTTATGCTTTTGGCATCTTGCCTTGGATATGCACACTCCTGGTTTGGAGCTGAATTAGTAATGATATAAAATGTTAATTCACGTCTCAGGCTTTGCTAAGCTTTCTTTTAATAAGAGTGATACAGTGGTGCTGCTGGTAGAGCCGTTGCCTCACAGCGCCAGAGACCCGGGTTCAATCCTGACCTCGGGTGTTGTCTGTGTGTGGAGTTTGCACGTTCTCCCCGTGACCGTGTGGGTTTTGTTCCGGGTTTCCTCTCACATGCCAAAGACGTGCGGGTTTGTGGGTTAATTGGCCCTCTGTAAATTGCCGCTAGTGTATGCTTGCCTTTATAAATCAGAGCATCGAATAGAGAAGTTGGGATGTAATGTTAAAATTGTACAGGGCATTGGTGAGGCCGAATCTGGAGTATGGTGTGCAGTTCTGGTCGGCAAATTATAGGAAGGATGTCAACAAAATGGAGAGGGTACAGAGGAGATTTACTAGAATGTTGCCTGGGTTTCAGCACTTAAGCTACAGAGAGAGGTTGAACAGGTTGGGTCTTTATTATTTGGAGCGTAGAAGGTTGAGGGGGGACTTGATAGAGGTTTTTAAAATTTTAAGAGGGACGGACAGAGTTGACGTGGGTAGGCTTTTCCCTTTGAGAGTGGGGAAGATTCCAACAAGGGGACATAGCTTCAAAATTGAGGGACAAAAGTTTAGGGGTAACATGAGGGGTAACTTCTTTACTCAGAGGGTGGTGGCTGTATGGAATGGGCTTCCGGTGGAAGTGGTGGAGGCAGGCTCGATTTTATTATTTAAGAGTAAATTGGATAGGTATATGGATGAGAGGGGATTAGAGGGTTATGGTCTGAGAGCAGGTAGATGAGATTAGGTCAGAGAGAGTGGTCGGCGTGGACTGGTAGGGCTGAACGGGCCTGTTTCCGTGCTGTAGTTGTTATATGGTTATATGGTTACAGGGAGTGAGTGGGGAAAGTGGGCTAACACAGAACGAGTGGGTAGGGGTGATCGATGGTCGGCGTAGAGTCTCTGGACCTAAGGGCCAGACTGTATCCCTAAACTAAACTGAACTAAACTAAACCCACAACTTATTCCAAATAAGTATTTTTGACCCCCATGGCAACCATTTAGAGTCAGAGAGTCATCGAATGATCCAGCATGGAAACAGGCCCTTCAGCCAACATGTACCAGTCACACTAGTCCCACCTGCCTGCGTTTGGCCCACATCCCTTGAAACCTGTCCTATCCATGTACATGTCTAACTGCTTCTTAAACATTGGGATAGTCCCAGCCTCAACTGCCTCCTCTGGCAGCTTATTCCATACACCCACCACTCTTTGTGTGAAAAAGTCACCCCTCAGATCCATATTAAATTATTTCCCCTTCACCTTAAACCTATGCCCTCTGGTCCTCAATTCCCCTATTCTGGACAAGAGACTGTGCACCCTACCTGATCTATTCCTCTTATGATATTATACATGTTTTAATTCACAAAATGCTGGAGTAACTCAGCAGGTCAGGCAGCATCTCAGGAGAGAAGGAATGGGTGACGTTTCGGGTCGAGACCCTTCTTCAGACTTCTCTTATTATACGTTTTAATGTTCATGTGTTATTCACTATTCAACGGATTGATATGGTGGGATTATGTTGGAGGTAATGTAAATGTCGGAAGCTGGTGTGTTCCAGTATCCACCTATTACCTGCCACACTTTATCCTGTCTCTCCCTTCTTCTAGCTTTCATCCTCCCCCCAGGGCCGTTTTTACAGTATTATGGGCTCCCGGGCAAAGCAGTGTACTGGGGCCCCTACCGTTACTCTCCCCCACCCCCCTTTCCCTACCAGCCCCCCCCCCCCCCCCCCTGTCGTGCCGGCGAAAAGCACTTACCGAAAAGCACAGCGATGGACTTAGGGTGCTACATTGTTGCGAAAAGCACTTACAGATCGCTGTGAGAAGCACTTAGGGACCGAAAATGTTGCGAAAAAAGCACTTATTGAACCTACATTTTTAAAGTAGTATTTATTTATTGCAAGTCACTTAACATACACAGATCAGCATGGGGCCCCTATGCTCGTGGGGCCCCGGGCAAGTGCCCATCAGGCCCATGCGTTAAGACGGCCCTGCCTCACCCCCACCCCACTCCCCCTTCTCCTCCCCCACCCCCCTTACAATCGGTCTAAAGAAGGGTCTCTATCCAAAACATCACGTTCCCATGTTCTCCAGATGTGCTGCCTGACCCACTGTGTTACTCCAGCACTCAGTGTCCTTTTTGGCTGAAGGATCTTGCTTCTCCCAAGTGTCGGCTGAACCAGCTGATGACCGAGGTGAGGGGATAATAAAATAATAAACGCACGGCAAGATTTAAGGCGCAAATTCCTTTCAGGGTGACCGGCCGGGCCGCAGGTTGACCAGGTAATCTCAAACACAACAAGACCAAGCCCGCCACATTCCGTCACCTGTCTACCACGCCTCTGTGCCGCTGCCGGCTAATAGCATCGAGGACCATGACCAATTTCCCGGAGCTGCTGGCAAATACGTGAGACTTTGCACAGAGCCATCAGCCGATCAGAGTCGCTGTGACTCCGGAGCTAAAAGAAAGGCTTCCATTTTAACGATTCCAGGTCACTTATCCATTTGTGCCAAATGGATGAAAAATGGCTTTTTAAAATCCCGCTGCTCTTTGATGTGAGCCATGGACTTCAAACAAATTATCCCAGGCTTTCTACTTTGGAATCGGAAAATAATGACCCATTCTTGCATACCGCCTGCTAATAAGTTGCTTCAAGCAGCTAATCTTATACTTCCAGGGATTTGAACTCAAATATGACTGATGTCAGATTTGATATCAGAGGCTTGGTCGACACAGACCAGAAGTAATTTAACATTCTAAACAATAAAACTAAGCATCTTAATTGTATTAGGCTGACATGAATCTCAGTTTACCGTTAAACAACAGTTAGTCACCCGAGAACAATATATTCTATTACTTAGTAACTATTAGCTTGAGGCATGCAAGGCATGAGGCATGTATTGAGCCTTTCTCAAAATACTTTGTGTTAGGTTTATGTTTATTATTGTTACGTGTACTGAGGTACAGTGATAAGCTTTGTTTTGCATCCTTTCCAATCAGATCAGGTAATACTGTACATAAATGCAATCTAGTCAAACTCAAGGCAAGAGACAGAGTGCAGAATATAGTTCTCAGCATTGTAGCGCATCAGTTCCACAGACAAAGTCCAATGTCCGCAATGGGGTAGAGGTGAATCGGACAGTACCCTAGCTTATGGAGGGACCGTTCAGAAGCCTGATTACAGAGGGCAAGAAGCTGTTCCTGAGTCTGGCGGTGCGCGCTTTCAAGGTTCTGTACCTTCTTTGTGTCTTTTTTTGTAAACCAGCATCTGCAGTTCCTCGTATCCCCACACAGACTATTCTGTCCTGGGCCTCCTCCATTTACAAAGTGAGGCCACACGCAAAATGGAGGAACAGCACCTCATATTCCGCTTGAGTTGCTTACAACACAATGATACGAAGAATGAAATCTCAAATTTTAGTTTACGCCTAACGAACCCTCCCCACTCTTGCCCTCCATTTTCTCCACACACCCCCTTCTCCCCTCTCCACTTTTTTTTCCCCATCTCTGGCCTCTGTCCAACCATCTGGCTATCAAAACCCCTCTCGCCTGTGTTCACCTATTATCTCCCAGGCTTTGTCCTGCCCCTCCTCTCTTCCAGCTTTCTCCCCCCCCCCACTCCCCCCCCCCACCCCACCAGCCCTACAATCAGCCTGAAGAAGGGTCTTATCCGTGTTCTCCAGAGATGCTGCCTGAGCCGCTGAGTTACTCCAGCACTCTGTGTCTTTTTTGGGTAAACCAGCATCCGCAGTTCCTTGTGCTTACCAATACAGTGGCCTGGTTTTAAAAATAAATGATAGACACAAAATGCTGGAGTGGCTCAGCAGGTCAGTCAGCATTGTTGGAAAAACTGAATAGGTGACACGTTTCGGGTCAGAAACCTTCTTCAGAAAAGAGTTGCAGTCTCTCACTCTCTGCGTTACCTGTGTGCTCTCAAATCGCGTCCACCTCATTAGTACGGGTGTCAGAGGTTGTGGGGAGGAGGCGGGAGAATGGGGTTAGGAAGGTGAGTTGGATCAGCCATGATTGAATGGTGGAGTAGACTTGATGGGGCGAATGGCCTAATTCTGCTCCTATCACTCATGACTTTGTGGTCTTATGATCACCTCAGCCAGCGTGTCAGCATGTTACAATTCCACTACATGTTCCTCTTTACAATCCACACTATAGATGAGTACATTTCTCCACCGAGACCTGAGATTGAATCATCTCTGCAGAGTCCATAGATTCAGTTTAAATCTGTTAACCTATATTGACAAAAGAGGTGTCTAATAGAATTCACTCACCGAGCGCAGCGGAGCCCAATTTACAGTGGAAGATATTGACTTTCTTCATGGAAATTAATAAGCCTAATAAGGGAGTTAGCAACTACCAAGGCAGACATTTAATTGAGTCCTCTGGGTAAGACCTTGGGTAGTGGAGAGGAAAGTGAGCTCTGGTGTAGGCAGTTCTGACGGTTTTCGAATGATCGCTAATAAAAACCGGAGTACTAAAAGGAGTAGGCACCGAAGGTTAAAGATGGTTATAATTCATATCATTCCTGCCCGCTCTCCTGTCTGCATGCCTCAGTGCCCTTCCCACAGCATGCCTTGGAGAAAGGAGGATTACATTGGTTCTTCAGAGCAGCCAGGTGCTGAAAATCGATGCTGAAATCGGGGACTGAGACCTCATTAAAGCTACTTTTTAATTTGAATGGCCAACAGCACTCCGATTAAATTTCGCCAAGTAATGGATTTTATGATAAGAAGCTAGCAGTTGAAGGTTTAACCTGTAACCATCACTTTCTTCACTGTGTAGGAAAGAAATGCAGAGTGTCTCTGAGGATCCTTCATTGCTTCTACTCTGGGGCTGTAGAGAGCATCCTGTCCGGCAACATTACAGTCTGGTTTTGGATCAGCTCTGCCCAGGACAGGATGGCCCTGCAGAGAGTAGTGCGTATGGCAGAACGCACCATGGGAACTACACTCGCCCCCCTGCAGGACCTATACATCAGGAGGTGTAGATCGAGAGCAAGTAAGATCACGAGGGACCCCTGCCACCCCAGTAACGGACTGTTCCAGATGCTACGGTCAGGCAAACGCCTCCGCTGTTACGCTGTGAAAACGGAGAGGATGAGACGGAGTTTCTTCCCACAGGCCATCAGGACTGTCAACTTTTATAACTCCAGAGACTACATTTTTGTCTACACTGTAGTAACTTATTAACTTTATTTATATGCTGTAACTGTAATTCTTTTTTGTGCACAATCCGCAGGCATTGCCACTTTCATTTCACTGCACATTGTGTATGTGTATGTGACAAATAAACTTGACTTGACTTGACTTGAGATGCCGGTTCAAATCGAAGGTAGGCACAAAATGTTGGACTAACTCAGCGGGGCAGGCAGCATCTGAAGAAGGGTATACATTTCTCGATGCAGCCAACCACGGTTGTCTAACAATAGGCGGTTTTACCTGTATTTTTAAGATGTATTTTTAAGACAATGTACTAATCATTCCCCCTCCCATTCCCAGTCTGGCCTTTCTGTCATGGGCCTCCTCCAGTGCCATAGTGAGGCCCACCGGAAATTGGAGGAACAGCACCTCATATTTCTCTTGGGCAGCTTGCAGCCCAGCGGTATGAACATTGACTTCTCCAACTTTAGATAGTTCCTCTGTCCCTCTCTTCCCCTCCCCCTTCCCAGTTCTCCCTCTATCTTCCTGTCTCCACCTATATCCTTCCTTTGTCCCGCCCCCCTGACATCAGTCTGAAGAAGGGTCTCGGTCCGAAAAACCTCACCCATTCCTTCTCTCCAGGGACGCTGCCTGTCCCGCTGAGTTACTCCAGCATTTTGTGTCTACTTTCTTCACTGTCGCTGTCACGCAAAGGGGTCTTGCCTCCCCGCTCACAGTATTTCATCAGTGGAGTTGGCTTTGGATAAGACCTTGTCAGCTTTTTCTTTCTCGTTCTTGGTTCAGCTAACAAGACCATCAAAGAGAGATCAGCTCGCAGGGAGTTGGAGGCAGGGATCGACCGCTGAGCCTTAGAGGTGGTTCCATCAAATGAATAGGCATAGAGTCGTGCAGCACAGGTCTCAAGGTTTAAAGTGAGGGGGGGAAAGATTTAATAGGAGTCTGAGGGGTAACCTTTTCACACAAAGGGTGGCGGGTGTATGGAATGAGATGCCAGAGGTGGTAGCTGAAGCAGGTACCATCGCAATGTTTAAGAAACATTTGGACAGGTACATGGATAGGACAGGTTTGGAGGGATACTAGATCAAGTGGACCTGTTGGGCCCAAACCTCTCCTGCATTGGTGCAGCACCCTCTCCTCCCCCCCTCCCCCTCCCCTCTCCCCCCTTCCCCCCTCCCTCCCTCCGCCCCCTCCCTCCCTTCCCCTCCCCTCTCCCTTCCCCTCCCCCTTCCCTTCCCCACCCCCCTCCCTTCCTCCCTCCCCATCCCTCCCTAGGGATAGATTTAAACTTTAAAATGTGAATAAAATGTAACACCAATTTCGAGACCCTTCTTCAGACAGACCGAGACCCTGCTTCAGACTTCAGACAAAAGATCAGTCTGAAGAAGGGTCAGTCTGAAGAACTATCCTTAATCAGCCTTTATTGATCCTTGCCTTGCATTAAATGTTGTATCCTTTATTCTTTATCTGTACACTGTGGATAGCTTGATTTGTAATCATGTACAGTCTTTCCGCTGACTGGATAGCGCGCAGCAAAAGCTTTTCACTGTACCTCGGTACACGTGACTATAATAAAACTAAAACTAAACCTAACTAGAGTATAGAGGGAGTCAGTGGTGGGGAGTCTGATCTGTGTGATGGTCTGAAATTGCAGAGAGTTGTGGATTTAGCCCAGTATGTTAGTCGAAAGAAGGGTCTCGACCCGAAACATCACCCATTCCTTCTCTCCAGAGATGCTGCCTGTCCCGCTGAGTTACTCCGGCATTTTGTGTCTATTTTCGGCGTAAATGATGTGGCTCCTGACGACAAACTAAAATACGTGAAGAGGTTTTTTGTTTGAAAAGCCGCAAGGACAGGTATGAATACGAAGGGAAAATCAAAAAATATATATCAAAAGAAAGGAAGCAATTTGTCCTGGACCTGCCACATCGAAGCTATGGGTATGAAAGCACGCAATGCTGATGTTTGTTTATAATGTCTGGGAATGAAAGGAACCAGTGGATAAGCAGGTACAGCAGGCAATGAAGAAAGCTAATGGCATGTTGGCCTTTATGACAAGAGGAGTTGAATATAGGAGCAAAGAGGTCCTTCCGCAGTTGTACAGGGCCCCGGTGAGACCGCACCTGGAGTACTGTGTGCAGTTTTGGTCTCCAAATCTGAGGATGGATATTTTTGCTATTGAGGGCATGCAGCGTAGGTTCACTAGGTTAATTCCCGGAATGGCGGGACTGTTGTATGTTGAAAGACTGGAGCAATAGGCTTGTATACGTTGGAATTTAGAAGGTTGAGAGGGGATCTTATTGAAACATATAAGATTATTAAGGGATTGGACACATTAGAGGCAAGAAACATGTTCCCAATGTTGGGGGAGTCCGGAATCAGGGGCCACAGTTTAAGAATAAGGGGTCGGCCATTTAGAACGGAGATGAGGAAAATCTTTTTCAGTCAGAGAGTTGTAAATCTGTGGAATTCTCTGCCTCAGAAGGCAGTGGAGGCCAATTCTCTGGATGCTTTCAAGAGAGAGTTAGATAGAGCTCTTAAAGATAGCGGAGTCAGGGGGTATGGGGAGAAGGCAGGAACGGGGTACTGATTGTGAATGATCAGCCATGATCACATTGAATGGCGATGCTGGCTCGAAGGGCCGAATGGCCTACTCCTGCACCTATTGTCTATTGTCTATAATGAAAGCACAACTTGTAAGGCTTGAACTAGTAGAGGATTTAAAAACAAACAAACCGAAGAATGAAATAATATTACATGAAGAAAACATAAAATAATTATGCATTCAAACTGTGCGCGATTTAAAAAAACATTTAGTATGTTATCCTATATTGTGCCAGAATGTACCAACGTGATATTTCTACTATTAATTTTTATGTGTGTTACATTTTTTGGCTTTTATATGCTAAATGAGAAGCTTTAGACTGCCCGATAGCTGGTTACACTCTCAAACACATCACTCAAACAGCTGCCAATTGAGGCACCATTTTATTTTATTTTCTCACATTCTTTACAGATGCCTGATTTAATTTAATATGTTGCTTGATCCCTGCATGTTCAATAATATTGCATTTTGACTGTGAGCATGTGAGGAATTAAAATGGCTTGTCGATTTTTTCAGAATTCTGGAGCATCATTCATGAAAACTAATTACTACAAGTCAATATTAATTCACTGCAGAGCTGATATAAAATCACTGATTTAGTTCGCTATGCTCTTTAAGAATTTTCATTTAATGGTGCGTTATACTATAAGCTGGAGGTCTGGGGAAGTGTAATCTTGTTTTCCTTGATAACATCAGATAAATAAACTAACAGCAAAGAGGAACTAATTCTTAGCCACCACTTTTGCAAAATGGTTCAATTAGTACATTTAGAAGTGGGCAGAGCCACTGCCTCACAGCGTCAGAGACCCGGTTTCGATCCTGACCTCGGGTGCTGTCCTTGTGTGGAGTTTGGCACGTTCTCCGGTAACTGCATGAGCTTCCTCCGGGTGCTCCGGTTTCCTCCCACTTCCCAAAGACATGTAGGCTAATTGGCCCTCTGTAAGTTGCCCCTGGTGTGTGGGGAGTGGATGAGAAAGTGGGACAGCATAGAACTAGTGCGAACAGGCGATCGATGGGTTGGCGTGGTCTCGGTGGGCCGAAGGGCCTGCATCCATACATTCAATTAGTCATTCAAAACTAGAGGCCATAGTTTTAAGGTGAGAGTGACAATGTTTGAAGGGAATGTGTGGGAAGAGACCTCAGGGGCCACATTTTAACTCAGATCTAGAATGAGCTGCCAAAGGAAGCTGGGGATGCAGATACAATTATGACCTTTAAAAAGATATTTAGACAGATATATGGATTGGAAGGGTTTATACGGATATGGGCCAAATGCGGGCAAATGGGACTAGCCCAGTATGCCAACTTGGTCAACATGGACAAGGTAGGCCAAATGGCCATTTTATTTTTCTATACAGCTCAATTACTTTATATTGTGTGACTTCTGTTTAATATAAACTATGGTAGTGGGCCTGTTGAGATTACTTACATTAAGTTAAACAAAAAAAATTGATTGAAATTAAACATATGAATGACCAATGCAGCACATCCTCAATCCAGGTTCAATCCTGATCTCGGCTGCTGTCTGTGTGGAGTTTGCACGTTCTCCTGTAATGGAATGGGTTTTCTTGGGGTGTTCCGGTTTCCTCCCACATCTCAAAGATGTGCTGGTTTGTAGTTTAATTGACCCTCTGTAAGTTGCCCATGGTGTGTGGGGAGTGGATGAGGAAGTGGGATAACATGGAACCAGTGTGAACGGGCGATCGATGGTCGGTGGGTCGAAGGGCTTGTTTCCATGTTGTATCTCTAAGCTATGAGTTTGACAGGAACCATCTGACATGTCTGGGAAGGAAACTGCAGATGATGGTTTACACCGAAGATAGACACAAAATGCTGGAGTAACTCAGCGGGACAGGCAGCATCTCTGGAGCGAAGGAATGGGTGACGTTTTGGGTTGAGACCCTTCTTCAGTCTTTGTCTTTCTCAATGTCTTTGTCAGTTTGGTGGAGCTGTGAAACACCTGGCCCAGGATTAGTTAACGTACCAAAAATAACTCATAAGGTTTCCTGGCTCCAGTGGACAGAGGGTATGGCAGAATAATTTGGAGTGTTGTGTTCAGTTTTAGTCACGTTATGGGAAAGAGGTTGTTAAGCTGGAAGGCTTACACACTAGGGGCAATTTGCAGCATCTCTGGTGAAGGTCTGAAGAAGGTTCTCGGCCCAAAATGTCACCCATTCCTTCTTGTTTGGAGACATGTTTTCAAGAAGTAAAACACGTGTGAATGCGCAAGTGCGTGCGTGGAGTTTATTAAGACCTTCGACCTCTCTTAGCATGCATTACATGCATGTGACAATATGCATTGGCGGCACGGTGGCGCAGCAGTAGAGTTGCTGCCGTACAGCGAATGCAGCGCCGGAGACTCAGGTTCGATCCTGACTACGGGCGCCGTCTGTACGGAGTTTTATGTTCTCCCCGTGACCTGTGTGGGTTTTCTCAGAGATCTTCGGTTTCCTCCCACACTCCAAAGACGTACAGGCATGTAGGTTAATTGGCTGGGCAAATGTTAAAAAAAAAAAAATTGTCCCTAGTGTGTGTAGGATAGTGTTAATGTGCGGGGATCGCTGGGCGGCGCGGACCCGGTGGGCCGAAGGGCCTGTTTCCGCGCTGTATCTCTAAATCTAAAAAAAAATGACATATCGTAGCATCCCCCCTTTTTCCAAAAGAGAAAAAACTGTCAGATGTACAATGTATTGTAATGTCCCGTCAGATCTGTTAGTCTTGTGTCATGTTCTGTGTTTAGATTCTCATTTCAGGTCCCTTGACTTCCTGCCATTGTAATTGTCAGCCCCGCCTTGATTGTTTCCACCTGTGTGCCCTTACCTCATGTATATATAGTCCACGCCTCCCCTTGTCCTGTGCCAGTTCGTATTGTGATTCATGTGCTCTCGGTCGTAGTATAGCTAGTGAGTAATTTTTGTAACTAATGTTTTTGTAGCTGAGTAAGTTTAGAGTTTTTGGTTCCAATCGCAGTGTTCTTTAATGTGAAAATTAAAGAACGCCTTTATTTTCTCCAAATTGACTCTTGTGTGTGAGTCGTGCGTTTGAGTCCAGTTCCTGTGTGCCCCAGAGCATAACAGAACGAACTGGCCATAATATGGACTCAGCCGACTCTAAGATTTGGAAATCAGCCCTTGCCAACCAGGGCACTAAGATCCAGCACCAGGAGGAGCAGCTGCGCTCAGTCAGTCACGGGGTGCGCGAGCTGAACGATAGACAAAGCGAGTTCCAGTCATCAGTGACGACCCAGATTAACCACCTCGCTGTACAACTCCATCAGGTTCTGGCTCGTCTCGACCCAACCTCGGCAGCTTCTCCACTGGCTCACGTTGAACCTTCAGCCGGCCATCCGCCTGCTGTTCCGGCCACACCTGCGAACCCCACGCTGATTCTACGCCTGGCTTCACCAGATAAGTTCTCTGGAGACTCGGAGAATTGTAGATCATTCCTTGTACAATGTGATCTCCACTTCAAGCATCACCCTGCACACTTCCCCTCAGACCAGGCCAGGGTAGCATTTATTGTGTCCCATTTGACGGGACGAGCCGCAGCATGGGCCACTGCGGAGTGGTCTCGGGGCTCCACAGTCTGTCAGGATCTAGACCTCTTCCAAAGAACATTTAGCAGTATTTTTGATCACACTTCCTCTGCTAAGGAAGCTTCCCGAGTCTTACTGCAGCTAAAACAGAACACTCGCCCAGTGATAGACTATGCCATTGACTTCCGAACCCTTGCAACAGACAGTGGGTGGAATATGCCTGCACAAGTGGATGCATTCATGAATGGGTTGTCGGAGGCTATAAAGGACAGACTTTCACCTTTTGAGTTACCTAGTGATCTAGAGACATTAATTACCAGGGCTATTCGTGTCGATAACAGGATAAAGGAAAAGGAAAGACACCAGGCTGCTGATCGTCCTCCCAATCACCAGGGGCGCTCCTCCGGGTCCTTCACACCGAAGAAGTCATCGTTCCCTGTCCATCGCTGGCCGGAGAAAACAGCGTCCTCTCAGCCGTCGGAGGAACCCATGCAGCTAGGACAAACCAGCCTGACTCCGGAGCAGCGACAGCGCCGCCTGAAGGACGGAGCCTGCTTTTACTGCGGTCAACAAGGACACCGTCTGGCCGACTGCTCGGTAAAAGGGGGTGGCTCACCAGTGAAAAGGAGGACACTGGTGAGCCAATTCCCCGTTTCGGACTTACCTCCTCGACCTCTGACACAGGCCACCCTCACTCTGAATCAGCAAATTGTGACTCGGGGGGTTTTGATCGACTCCGGAGCCGACGAGAGTCTCATGGACTGGACTCTAGCTCGATCGTGTAAGGTTAAATCTGTGCCCTTGTTGCAACCTATTGTGGTGAGCGCTTTAGATGGACGTCAGTTGTTTGAGATAACTCATCGTACAGAACCTGTCAAAGTCATGTTCAATGCTAACCATGTGGAGATAATGTATTTTCACTTGTTTGACTCAGCTCAACATCCCTTGGTCATTGGTTTCCCTTGGCTGCAGAAACACAATCCTCAGATTGATTGGCGATCTGGTAAGATCAGACGATGGGGGGTTGAGTGCACACAATCATGTCTTGTTGAACCAGTGAACAAAGGGGTGAGTTACGGGAAGATCGGGGCGGTTTTGGGAATAAATGTTCTTAAATCTGAAGAAATAAAGATTTCTAATGATGATGATGACTATCCCGATCTGTTGAAGGTTCCACCCTATTACCATGAACTGAAGGAGGTGTTCAACAAGTCCAGGGCCACCACCCTACCTCCTCATCGACCTTTCGACTGCGCTATCAACCTGCTGCCGGGGGCCCCTATTCCCAAGGGGCGACTGTACTCCATATCCGGCCCCGAGAGGAAGGCGATGGATGAGTACATTGAGTCCTCCCTGAGGACGGGCATTATTCGCCCGTCCTCCTCGGCAGCAGGCGCGGGGTTTTTCTTTGTGGGCAAGAAAGATGGGTCACTTCGTCCCTGCATAGATTACAGCTTCCTAAACGAGATTACGATCAAGAATCGTTACCCACTTCCTTTGATGTCTTCTGCTTTTGAACTGTTGCACAAAGCCAAAGTATTCACTAAACTAGACTTAAGGAATGCATACCATCTAGTGAGAATCAGAGAGGGGGATGAGTGGAAAACTGGGTTTAACACCCCTAACGGGCACTACGAGTATTTGGTGATGCTGTTCGGGTTAACCAATGCCCCCGCAGTCTTCCAAGCTTTTATGAACTCAGGGAATTTCTCAATGAGTGTGTTTTTGTCTACCTTGATGACATTCTTATCTTCTCTCCAGACATACAGTCTCATGAGCGTCATGTCAAGTGTGTGTTGCAGAAGCTCTTAGCTAACCGTCTATGTGAAGGCTGAGAAGTGCGACTTCCACGCAGACACAATGTCCTTTCTGGGCTACATTATATCGGCCGACCACATCCAGATGGACCCTGGTAAGGTCAGTGCGGTGGCCGATTGGCCCACCCCCACTAACAGAAAGAAGGTGCAACAGTTTCTCGGATTTGCAAACTTTTAAAGACGTTTTATTAGAGACTTCAGTGCTGTTGCTGCTCCTCTGCACTCTCTCACGTCTTCCAAGACCCAGTTCCAGTGGAATCCTCAGGCCGAAGCTGCCTTCCAGCGCCTCAAAACATTGTTCACCAACGCTCCTGTTCTGACCATCCCAGATCCCCAGAGACAGTTCATTGTGGAGGTGGATGCCTCCAACGAGGGGATTGGGGCGGTACTTTCCCAGAGAGCGGAGAAGGACAACCGGATTCATCCCTGCGCCTACCTGTCACGTAAGTTGACCCCCGCAGAAAAAAATTCCGATGTCGGAAACAAAGAAGTGCTGGCGGTCAGAGCCGCATTGGGGGAGTGGAGGCACTGGCTGGAGGGGGCTGAGCAGCCTTTTCTGGTATGGACAGATCACAAGAACCTGGAATACATCCGTAAAGCCAAGAGACTCAACTCACGTCAGGCCAGATGGACTCTGTTTTTTAGTAGGTTCAACTTTTCTCTGTCTTACAGGCCCGGTTCCCAGAACACAAAACCAGACGCCCTGTCCCGACTTTATGACCCTGAACCTGATACCAGAGAACCCGAACCCATCCTGCCACTTAACCGTGTGGTAGGAGCGGTGTCTTGGCAGATCGAAACAGATGTGAAGCAGGCTAATGATGAGACTCCAGCACCGAGTGGCTGTCCTACTAACTGTTTGTTTGTTCCTGTGACATTGCGCCCCCAGGTAATCCACTGGGCTCACACGTCCCTGCTTACATGCCATCCAGGTGCCAAGAGAACTGTTTTTGTGGTTAAACAGCGTTTTTGGTGGCCTTCACTTGAGAAGGATGTAGCTGAATATGTGGCCGCCTGCCCTGTCTGTGCAAGGAGCAAGCCCTCCAGACAAGCCCAAGCGGGCCTGCTGCACCCACTTTCAGTCCCTCAGAGGCCCTGGTCCCACATCTCCATTGACTTTGTTACTGGGTGTCCGGCCTCCAAAGGTAACACAACTGTCCTGACGGTGGTAGACCGATTTTCAAAGATGGTACATTTTATCGCTGTGGCCAAGCTCCCCTCTGCCAAAGAGACGGCAGAGGTAATGATGTCTCACGTTTTCCGTATCCATGGTTTCCCTACAGACATTGTCCTCAGTTTGTGTCCAAGTTTTGGAGTGAGTTTTGTTCCCTCATATGTGCCACCGTCAGCCTGTCTTCTGGTTACCATCCGCAATCCAATGGCCAGACTGAGCGGATGAACCAGGAGCTCGAGACCTGCTTGCGCTGTCTGATCGCGCAGAACCAGACCACCTGGAGCGACCATCTCATCTGGGTCGAGTACGCACGCAACACGCTTCCTACAGCTGCCACGGGACTCACACCCTTCCAGTGTGCCTACGGCTACCAGCCCCCCTTGTTCTCGGCTTATGAGGGTGAGGTGACGGTGCCTTCTGCCCACGCCATGATCCGACGCTGTCGCCGAATCTGGGACGGAGCTCGGAAGGTTCTACTCCGGGGTCAGTCCCGGATGAAAGCGGCAGCCGACCGCCACCGCAGATCCGCTCCGCATTATCGCCCAGGCCAGAAGGTATGGCTGTCTACAAAGGACTTGCCACTTCACGTCCACGCCAGAAAGCTGGCTCCAAGGTTCGTGGGTCCATTTCCCATTTCGAAAGTCATTAACCCTGTTTCGGTCCGTCTACAACTCCCCAGGTCATTAAGGGTTCACCCTACATTCCACGTCAGCAAAATAAAACCGGTCAAGGAAAGTGCACTCGTGCCCGCCTACAAGCCCCCTCCACCCCCCCGGCTCGTCGACGGTGGTCCGGTCTACACAGTTAAGGCACTTCTTGCAGTCCGCAAGAGAGGTCGCGGTCGCCAGTTTCTGGTCGACTGGGAAGGCTACGGTCCTGAGGAGAGGTGCTGGATTCCTGCCAGCTTCATTTTGGACAAAACTTTGATCAAGGACTTTGACAAGACTCATCCTGACCAGCCTGGACCGTCAGGAGTCGGTCCTAAAGGGGGGGGGTACTGTAATGTCCCGTCAGATCTGTTAGTCTTGTGTCATGTTCTGTGTTTAGATTCTCATTTCAGGTCCCTTGACTTCCTGCCATTGTAATTGTCAGCCCCGCCTTGATTGTTTCCACCTGTGTGCCCTTACCTCATGTATATATAGTCCACGCCTCCCTTTGTCCTGTGCCAGTTCGTATTGTGATTCATGTGCTCTGATTCATGTGCTCTGATTCATGTGCTCTCGGTCGTAGTATAGCTAGTAAGTAATTTTTGTAACTAATGTTTTTGTAACTGAGTAAGTTTAGAGTTTTTGGTTCGAATCGCAGTGTTCTTTAATGTGAAAATTAAAGAACGCCTTTATTTTCTCCAAATTGACTCTTGTGTGTGAGTCGTGCGTTTGAGTCCAGTTCCTGTGTGCCCCAGAGCATAACATGTATAAGAAGATAACTGCAGATGCTGGTACAAATCGATTTATTCACAAAATGCTGGAGTAACTCAGCAGGTCAGGCAGCATCTCGGGAGAGAAGGAATGGGTGACGTTTCGGGTCGAGACCCGAACATCACCCATTCCTTCTCTCCCGAGATGCTGCCTGACCTGCTGAGTTACTCCAGCATTTTGTGAATAAATCGAGATGTACAATGTATGCTTGCTTACGAAAATACACTTTTTTTCTCTCAAGTAAAAGTACCTTTCCTTTACCTTATCTAACTTTCTTAAACTTGGTTAACACACTTGTAACCTCACACAGGCCATCAAATCACAATGACATCTTTATGAAAAAACAACACAATTCCACGAACAGCACTTTGCTGCTTCTAAACTTCTCCAGTTGGAGGTGAAATTGTCTGTGTAAAATTACAAAACTTCCAACCTTTTGTAATTGTTGAACTTCTCATTTAAACTTCCTGAACTTCTTTATTGCGCAATGTGAACACACCTGTCTATTACCATGACATTTATGAACTCCATTACCATGAACCTGTCATTTATAGAAACATGCATCATCAAATATAACCATTGATAATGACAAAATCAATGTGCCGCAGTGTTTGAGGTACTTTGGTGGTCTCACTGTGCGACCTGAACGGGTTTTCATTGTTTTGTTCTTGTCAACGTCCTTGTTTTTGTCAGCTTGCTTTGTCACTGTTTTCTCTGCAGTCGGCGCTGGCTGTTGTTTAAACGCCTGTGTCGCGTTGGTCGTGGTTGGTGTTGTAGACGCGCTCTGGCCATTGATGGTCTGGCCGTGCTTCGCGTGTTGTCGTGCGACTACCTCGTCTGGCGGATTTTCGCTGGAGATGTACGCGATGGCGACGGTGGATGCCAGGAGGGGTCTGAACCAGGTATGATCGCTCATCAAGCTGGCGAGAAACGATGGCTTTCCCCAACTCGTCTTTCCTTGTACGAGAGGTTGCCTTCACACTGTATCCCCTTCGTGGAGTGGGGAAAGGTCTGTAGTTGACTTGTTGTCTTCAACTCCCCCTCCCATTCCCAGTCTGACCTTTCTGTCATGGGCCTCCTCCAGTGCCATAGTGAGGCCCACCGGAAATTGGAGGAACAATAGACAATAGACAATAGACAATAGGTGCAGGAGTAGGCCATTCAGCCCTTCGAGCCAGCACCGCCATTCAATGCGATCATGGCTGATCACTATCAATCAGTACCCCGTTCCTGCCTTCTCCCCATACCCCCTCACTCCGCTATCCTTAAGAGCTCTATCCAGCTCTCTCTTGAAAGCATCCAACGAACTGGCCTCCACTGCCTTCTGAGGCAGAGAATTCCACACCTTCACCACCCTCTGACTGAAAAAGTTCTTCCTCATCTCCGTTCTAAATGGCCTACCCCTTATTCTCAAACTGTGGCCCCTTGTTCTGGACTCCCCCAACATTGGGAACATGTTATCTGCCTCTAATGTGTCCAATCCCCTAATTATCTTATATGTTTCAATAAGATCCCCCCTCATCCTTCTAAATTCCAGTGTATACAAGCCCAATCGCTCCAGCCTTTCAACATACGACAGTCCCGCCATTCCGGGAATTAATCTAGTGAATCTACGCTGCACGCCCTCCATAGCAAGAATATCCTTCCTCAAATTTGGAGACCAAAACTGCACACAGTACTCCAGGTGCGGTCTCACCAGGGCCCGGTACAACTGTAGAAGGACCTCTTTGCTCCTATACTCAACTCCTCTTGTTACGAAGGCCAACATTCCATTGGCTTTCTTCACTGCCTGCTGAACCTGCATGCTTCCTTTCATTGACTGATGCACTAGGACACCCAGATCTCGTTGAACTCCCCCTCCTCCTAACTTGACACCATTCAGATAATAATCTGCCTTTCTATTCTTACTTCCAAAGTGAATAACCTCACACTTATCTACATTAAACTGCATCTGCCATGTATCCGCCCACTCACACAACCTGTCCAAGTCACCCTGCAGCCTTATTGCATCTTCCTCACAATTCACACTACCCCCCAACTTAGTATCATCTGCAAATTTGCTAATGGTACTTTTAATCCCTTCGTCTAAGTCATTAATGTATATCGTAAATAGCTGGGGTCCCAGCACCGAACCTTGCGGTACCCCACTGGTCACTGCCTGCCATTCCGAAAGGGACCCATTTATCCCCACTCTTTGCTTTCTGTCTGTTAACCAATTTGGTTAACCTCATATTTCGCCTGGGCAGTTTGCAGCCCAGCGGTATGAACATCGACTTCTCCAACTTTAGATAGTTCCTCTGTCCCTCTCTTCCCCCCCTCCTCCTTCCCCGACCTCCCTCTATCTTCCTGTCTCCACCTATATCCTTCCTTTGTCCCGCCCCCCTGACTTCAGTCTGAAGAAGGGTCTCGACCCAAAACGTCACCCATTCCTTCTCTCCCGAGATGCTGCCTGACCTGCTGAGTTACTCCAGCATTTTGTGAATAAATCAATTTGTACCAGCATCTGCAGTTATCTTCTTATACTACTTGTTGCAATTGTCAGCTTTCTGCTGAACCCGCTGCTTCGTGCGTTCGTGATCGTGCACCACTCTGGGTTCCAGTTGGCTTGCTGTTGTAGGCAGAAGTGTACGATTCACGAGGCGCTGAGCGGGACTTGTGCTTAGCCCTTGCGAAGGCGTATTACGATGATCCAACATCACGAGGTAGGGGTCGGATTGCGATTTGTTGCTCTTCGTCGTGATTCGCTTCGCTGTTTTGACAGCTGCTTCTGCTTTCCCGTTGGCTTTGCTATCACCGAGACTGCTGTACAGGTGCTCACAATCCCATTCTCTCGCGAGCCGGCGGAATGCGATTGATGTGAACTGCGGTCCGTTATCGCTCACAACTTGTGTCGGGCTGCCGTATCTCGCGAAGTGAGCCTTCAACTTGCGAATTATGGTTGGACTGCTCGTGTCTCTCAGCCGGTCTACTTCGAAGAAGTTGCTATGGGAGTCGACGGTGATGAGATAATCTTTCCCGTCCCATGAGAAGAGATCTGTGGCGACTTTCTCCCATGGCCTAGTCAGTAGCTCATGGCTCATGAGCGACTCTTTTTGCTGGCTGGCTTCGTAGGTGCGGCATGCATCACATGTGGCGATATACTGCTTGATGTCGCTGCTCATGCCCGGCCATAATAGGCATTCGCGTGCTCGTCGTAGGCAGCCCTCGATGCCCAGATGTGAAGAGTGTATATTTTCTTTCATGTCTCTGCGTAAGCTGAGCAGTACGATCACGCGCTCGCCCTTGAAGATCATACCATCTTGTACTGCGAGCTCATCCCTATAGCTGTAATAAGGCGTGATCTGCTCTGGTAGCGTGTCACGTTCGCTAGGCCAACCACTGATGGTGACGCGTTTCAGCATCTGCAGCGTGTCTTCTTTCGCTGTTTCATCGTGAATTTGCTCGAGACGCTCATCGCGAATTGGCAAGTGCGATACCATGTTGACCTCCTCGAATGCTTGCTGTCAGCTCGGAGTACCGCTAACTGCACGCCATAGTGTATCTGCAAGATGCATGAGCTTCCCCTGACAGTAGCTGATGTGGAGATCATAGCTCTGTAGGCGGAGTAGCATTCCTTGGAGACGCTTCGGTACTTTCACCAGCGGCTTCTTCGCTATCATCTCAAGCGGCTTGTGATCGCTGATCACGCTGTGGAAACGACCAAATGTGTATCGGTGAAACCGCTCCATTGCCAATACCACAGCGAGCATCTCCTTCCCGATCGAAGCATATCGCGATTCGGTGTCGGTTATTGCTCAGCTGGCATACGCGATGGGGCGTCCCTTTTGGAGCAAGGCTGACCCCAGTCCTTTGTTGCTCGCGTCACATTGAATCGTCAGCTCCTCCTTGGGATTGTAGTGCGCTACGATCGGTGCTTCAGACACCATCCGTCTGATGTTGGACTTTGCATTGTCCTGCTCCACAGACCACTCCCACAGCGTGTCTGGTCTCACCAGCTGTCTGATGGGCTCTAGGATATCACACAGGCTGGGTACAAAACAGCTCAGGTTGTTGACGGATCCAACTAGCCTCTGCATACCCTGTACATCAGAGGGTGCTGGCAATTGCTTCTTGCTGTCTCTTGTTGAAGAGGGACCGCTCATGAATCTGACTCTTCTCGCCAATGGCGCAGCTCTCAAACACGCGAATGATCTCGGCCAGTTCATGGCTCTCCTCGTCGCTGGTGAATACGAAACTGTTGTAAATCTCTAGTCCTGACGGGCCAATTGTATGGAGAAACAATGCCGTCTGGCAGGCTGAAGTTTGCCTGCCTGGCTGTGCGACCTCGCTGTAGTTTGTCCACATCTGCCGCCATGCTTTCCAACTCTCAATCACTCCGCGATTGACGGTCGATGGGGTCGGCGGTTGTATACCGCTCACGGGAGGCGGACTGGTAGCGTGCTGTGGAGTGTGGCTGGTTGCTAGCTGCATAAGGCTGCTGCTCGCCCGTCCCCTCGTCCCTAGCACCCGTCTCAGCGTGCTACTGAACGGTCGACTGCACTTCCCCTGGCGTGGTCATGTCGTTTTGCGACTGGAATGACTCTTTCCTGGCCTTGAATCCTGCTCACGCACCTACCCTGCGCTTGACAACTGCGCTCTACCTTCGCTGCCAACTGTCCTGGCCGCGACTTTCAGGTTGCGGCAAAAGAAAGTGATTTTCTAAGGCCCCACCGCTGCCGCCATGTTTGGAGACATGTTCAAGTGCGGCACGGTGGCACAACGGTAGAGTTGCTGCCTTACAGCGAATGCAGCGCCGGAGACTCAGGTTCGATCCTGACTACGGGCACTGTCTGTACGGAGTTTGTACGTTCTCCCCGTGACCTGCGTGGGTTTTCTCCGAGATCTTCGGTTTCCTCCCACACTCCAAAGACGTACAGGTATGTAGGTGAATTGACTGGGTAAATGTAAAAATTGTCCCTAGTGTGTGTAGGATAGTGTTAGTGTGCGGGGATCGCTGGGCGGCGCGGACTCGGTGGGCCGAAGGGCCTGTTTCCGCGTTGTATCTCTAAATCTCTAAATCTAAATCTCTAAAATCTCTAAAAAAAATCTCTTATCAAGAGGTAACAGCCGTGCATGGGCCTAGCGCATGTGTGGACTTTATTAAATCGTTCAAACACTGGTAGCATACATTACATGCATATGACATATCATAACACTTCTCTCCAGAGATGCTGCCTGTCCCGCTGGGTTACAATAGACAATAGGTGCAGGAGGAGGCCATTCGGCCCTTCGAGCCAGCACCGCCATTCAATGTGATCATGGCTGATCATTCTCAATCAGTACCCCGTTCCTGCCTTCTCCCCATAGCCCCTGACTCCGCTATCCTTAAGAGCTCTATCTAGCTCTCTCTTGAATGCATTCAGAGAATTGGCCTCCACTGCCTTCTGAGGCAGAGAATTCCACAGATTCACACCTCTCTGACCGAAAATGTTTTTCCTCATCTCAGTTCTAAATGGCCTACCCCTGATTCTTAAACTGTGGCCCCTTGTTCTGGACTCCCCCAACATTGGGAACATGTTTCCTGCCTCTAACGTGTCCAACCCCTTAATAATCTTATACGTTTCGATAAGATCTCCTCTCATCCTTCTAAAAGGATTACTCCAGCATTTTGTGTCTACCATCCAACACATGGCTTACCAAAGGTTTTACGTGACAGAGAGGTACCTCTCCAACACAACTTTATTTCAATAACTTTAAGAAACTAAAAATGGCTTATTAAACTGATCAGAATTATTGCTGGGAGTTTTCAGACTGACAGCAAGCCATAATATGTGATCTCACCTCAAGAGCTTTTAACCTTGCCTTACAAGTTGTCCTCTTTAAACTACATTCCAAACAAAAACTGCATGGTCTCCCAGTATCCACCTCCCCTCACATCCGGAATCTTGGAATCATCTTTGATCAAACCCTCTCCTTCGACAAACATATCAAACACATCACAAAGACAGCCTTCTTCCACCTCAAAAACATTGCCCGTCTCCGTCCATCCCTCTCCTCCACAGCTGCAGAAACCCTCATCCACACCTTCATCACCTCCCGTCTGGACTACTGCAACAGCCTCCTCTATGGCGCACCCTCAAAAATCATCAGTAAACTTCAATACATTCAAAACTCCGCTGCCCGTCTACTCATCCACACCCCGATCCGTGACCATATCACCCCCGTCCTTTACAAACTCCACTGGCTCCCCATCCCCCAGAGAATCCAGTACAAAATCCTCCTCATAACCTACAAAGCCCTCCATAACCTGGCCCCATCCTACCTGACCGACCTCCTCCACAGGCACACTCCCACCTGCACCCTCCGCTCTGCTGCTGCCAATCTCCTATCCCCCCACATCCGGACCAAACTCAGATCCTGGGGGGACAGGGCTTTCTCCATCGCTGCTCCCACCCTATGGAACTCACTACCCCAAACCGTTAGAGACTCCTCCACACTCACCACATTCAAAACATCGCTGAAGTCTCACCTGTTCAGTACTGCCTTCAACCACTGAAGGTCACCTCACCTTCTGTCTCCTTTCTCTGTTTGTTTACTTATTTACTTATTTATCTATTTATTCATTTCCCTATGTTCTCTAAATCTCTGTAAAGCGTCTTTGAGTATATGAAAAGCGTTATATAAATAAAATGCATTATTATTATTATTATTATGGTCTCATGGTTTAAGTTAGCAAAATAGCTTAATTAGCCACATAGCCACTCTCTCTGCATTAAGCTTCTCCACGCACAGTCTATCTCCCTAGAAATTAAGTTGCACTGTGTTTAATTAAAAAACCCGGGCAAAATAAAGTCTCTGAATCACAAATCCCACGTTGAGAAGTTTGGCCAGCTTGATCTGCCAATCTTCCCTTTCCAAAGCAGGTTAACTAATTGAATGACAGAGCAGCCTAGAGGGGCTGAATGGCTTTCTTCCGTTCTGCTGTCTCCACGTTGTTCCCTCCAAGGCTCTGGGGCTTTGAAGATGCGACAAAGCTCAGAGGGTGTCTCTCCACAGTCTATTGTAATACAGGCACACGTTCTTCTAATGAGCCGGTTAGCTCTTAGCTTCAAAAGAATGTGAATTAACAAGGTGCCCTCAAGTTGTACGTCCTTTGTGCAGGCTTTTGTTGAGTCAAGGTGTGCAGAAAGCAGCTGGGTCTGACACCTCTAGGGTAGACAGTACTAAATGTGTCTTACATAATTCAAACAAACTTCCCTGGGTAACCGCACCAGAAACAACAGCGAGCAAAGCAAGCTTCGCTGGCTGAAAGCTCGAGCAGTTAATCAGTCTCAGGGGCAGCTCAGGCGTTTGGGCACCTCTGTAAAAGTAAACTCTAATTTTATTTCCACTGGCTGGAAGCACCCAAAGGTTTAATTCTAATTAACACACAGCAATCTCGTATTCGGATGATTTACTCGTTCTCAAAAAGATTTACCTCAACGTAATAGAGCACTTATTAGAATCGAGTCCCCAGCCACTACTTCCATTTTACTGCCATTTGCCACTGCAAACAACCTCACATCATCTAATGCAGACATTAACAATTAAAATATACCCACGCTAGTGCATTACATTCTTCACAAGGAGTTTGCCCTTAAACCAATGATCAGTGACAAAGGTCAAGAGTGTTTTATGGTCAAATGTCCCAAACGGAACAATGAAATTCACACTTGTGCAAATGGAGACACCGGGAACTGCAGATGTTGGAATCTTGAGCAAAACACAAAGTGCTGGAGGAACTCTGAAGGCGGGTTCCCACCTGAAAGGTCACCTGTCCATTCCTTCCACAGATGCGGCCCGACCCACTGAATTTTTAATTTAAACATACAGCATGAAACAGGCCCTTCAGCCCACCAAGTCTACTCAGAACTCCGATCACCCGTTCACACTTAGTTCTATGTTATCCCACTTTCTCATCTGCTTCCTACACACCAGGGGGAAATTTACAGTGGGCCGATTAACCTACAAGGCCCGCACGTCTTTGGGATGTGGGAGGAAACCGGAGGAAACTCACAGGGAGAACGTGCAAACTCCACACAGACAGCACCCGAGGTCAGTATCGAATCCGGGTCTCTGGCGCTGTGAGGCAGCAACACGCCCAGCGTTCCTCCAGCTAAAAGCCAAAGATAACTAATTGGCAAATTAAAATTTTACAAGCTTTCTCCAGAGGAAAACTAGCTCGGGAAATGACTTGGAAAGGTAGCCGTTCACTTTATGTTGGAGCATTGAAGTCCAATTATAACTGAACAATTTACATCATTTATATCAACATTTGCCCAGTTGGAGCAACTGGTTTTCACCGGGTGCTCCGGTTTCCTCCCACATCCCAGGTTTGCAGGTTAGTTGTCTTCTGTAAATTAACCCTAGTGTGTAGGATAGAACTAGTGTGAAAGGGTGATCGATGGTCGGTGGGACTAAGGGCCATGCAGTATCTATCGATCCATGCAGTATCTATCGATCAATCTTTCAATCAAAAATAATAAAAGGTCATCGCATAAGATCGAAGGTCAATGCATTACATAAGGTCACCAGGTATGAAATACAAATAGGAGATAAATACGGAAGTGTGTGCTGAATGTTAGCTTTTTAATTTCATCTCGGGAAGCTGAGGTTAAAGTTTGTAATGGAAATAAAATAATTTGAATCCTGTCTCAATGGACTGGGCATCTTAATTTGAAGCCTTTGAACAAGTAACATTGTGAAGTTATTTTGAATGTACAGAGACAGTACAAGGTAAAACAAAAGGAGACACGAAGTGCTGGAGTAACTCAGCGGCTCAGGCAGTAACTCTGGAGAACATGGATAGGTGTCGTTTTGGGTCGAGACCCTTCTTGAGACTGACACCGAAGAATGGTCCTGACCCATAGGGTCCCGACCCCCCTACAATCAGTCTGAAGAACGGTCCTGACCCATAGGGTCCAGACCCCACCACAATCAGTCTGAAGAAGGGTCCTGACCTGAACATCACCTATCCATGTTTTCCAGACGTGCTGCCTAATCTGCTGAATTACTCCAGCACGTTGTGGTTTTTTTTTGTAAGCCAGCATCTGCAGTTCCTTGTGTCACCTTTTTCATTAAATTCTTTGGAGGCACAAAAAGTGCAGTTGCTGGACTCTCGATCAAAGTGCAAAGTGCTGAGGAACTCAGCGGGTCAGGCAGCATCTCTGGAGAACATGGATACGTGACGTTTCACAGAGTGCTGGAGTAACTCAGCGGGTTAGGCAGCATCTCTGGAGAACATGGATAAGTGACGTTTCACAGAGTGCTGAAGTAACTCAGCGGGTCAGGCAGCATCTCTGGAGAACATGGATAGGTGAAGTTTCACAGAGTGCTGGAGTAACTCAGCGGGTTAGGCAGCATCTCTGGAGAACATGCATAAGTGACGTTTCAGGTCGGGGCCCTTCGACCCAAAACGTCGTCTATCCATGTTATCCAGAGATGCTGACTGACACACTGAGTTACTCCAGCACTTTTTGTAAATCAGCATCTGCAGGTCCTTGTGTCACCTCTTCAAGATGTTCGGTAATATTTTCATTATTAATAACTTCCTTTGGCCAAAACGGACATTGTACGTTCTCCCCATGACTTAAGTGAGCTTTCTCTGAGATCTTCGGTTTCCTCCCACACTCCAAAGACTTACAGGTTAGTAGGTTAATTGGCTTGGTATAAGTGTAAATTGTCCCCAGTAGTGTTAATGTGCGGGGATTGCTGGTTGGTGCGGACTCGATGGGCCGAAGGGCCTGTTTCCACGCTGTGTCTCTAAAGTAAACTAAACTAAACTAAAATGCAGACCAGAGGAATTGGACAGGGAGATTAGTATTCAATTTTAAATTGTAAAACTCTGCATCTTGCAAAAATTAAGAATTCTGGCACATCACTGTCTTGTCTTACACTTAATGCTAAAATGCCACTGAAATTTTCAAAAGGTTAAATTTAGTCTGTGTCTCTCTCAAGTCAATGATGAAGGGATCTAATATCCTAAGGACACTATTACATTCAATCAAATGTATAGCAACCCATTCCTAATCCCATGGTCTTTTATATAATTAAATCTTCATCTCACTGGTAACAAGACTTTAAGGATGAAAAGTACAATCAGTTTTGCCCATCATTTAAGATGGATTTTCGGTTTTAATTTTATATCCAGGGTTTAATATTTAATAATGACACATTAAGTATATATTTCAGTTAATTTTCTCCATCAGATTCATTGGAAATACCGCTCAAAAGCTAGTAATTAGTACACCATTTGTCAGGCCGATAAACTTGTCATGGAACTTGCTTCGAAAAAATTTCAACATCTTTCCATCAGGAGACTAAGAAGGAAAACAAACTCACCATTATTTTGTGAAATTCAGAGATTAGTTTAATTTAGCATCGTGTTCGGTGTGGATATTGTGGGCCGAAGGGCCTCTTCCTGAGCTGTACTGTTCTGTGTCATGGGGTAGTTCTATGCAATTTACGGCAGAGATGGCGTTTTGGCCCGGAGGAGATTTACGAGAATGATCCCAGGAGTGATTGGGTTAACATATGATGAGCGTTTGATGCCACTGGGCCATGAGAGGGGAAGGTCTGATGGAAACTAACCGAATAGTGAAAGGCCTGGATAGAGTGGAAGTGGAGAGGATGTTTCCACTAGTGGGAGAGTCTAGGACCGGAGGGCACGGCCTCGGAATAAAAGGACGTACCTTTAGAAAGATGAGGATGATTTTCTTTAGTCAGAGGGTGGTGAATCAGTGGAATTCGTTGCCACAGACGGCTGTGGAGGCCAAGTCAATGGATATTTGTACGGTGGAGATTGACAGATTCTCTATGAATACGGGTGTCAGGGGTTATGGGGAGAAGGCAGGAGAATGGTGTTGAGAGGGAGAGATAGATCAGCCATGATGGAATGGCGGAGTAGATTTGATGGGCCTGATTTTGCTCCTGTGCTTTACTGTTCCATGTTCTATAAGAACCAGGTGTTAGACTGGACATCAAGGAGATGATTTTTAAACAGTGGATTGGATCTTTTACCTGCACCTGATCAAAAATAATAATGGAGACACAAGGAACTGCAGATGCTGGAATAGTGAGCAAAACACAAAGTGCTGGAGGATCTCGGCAGGTCAGACACCTTCCATCCGTGAAGGGAATGTACAGGCAATGTTTCGGGTTGGAAGGAGTTGTCCTGACCCGAAAGGCTGCATGTCCACTCCTGCCACAGATGCTGCCTGACCCTTTGAGTTTCTCCAGCACTTTGTGCTTTACACCTTGGATCTCAGCAAGACAGATAGGACCAAGAGAAAAGGAACGATGGAAGAACAGAACGATTGAAGTATTATATGTCTAATATCTTGTGTGTGGGAACAAAGAAAAGTTGAACGTCTTATAAAAAATTGAAATCCCACAAGAGTGATGAATTCTGAAGAGAACTATTTTTCTTATTTTGATTTAGGCTTCAGGGATACAGTGTGGAAACAGGCCTGCCAGCCCACTGAGTCCACACCGACTAGCAATCATCCCGTACACTAGCACTATCCTGCACGCTTGGGACAATGTACAATTTTACTGAAGCAAATTAACCTACAAACCTGTTTGTCTTTGGAGTGTGGGAGGAAACCGGAGCACCTGGAGAAAACCCACATGCTCACAGGGAGAACGTACAAATTCCATACAGCCAGCACCCATAGTCAGGATCGTGGCGCTGTCAGGCAGCAGCTCTACTGCAATTCTTTGCTTTGCATACAGAAGTATGCAAAGAGACGCCGTGTAAAGGGTGCCGACAAAGTTACAAAGTATTGATTGTTGTCCTCAATAATCCCCATTTGTTCTCGAGTACTGAGGTACAGTGAAAATCTTTGATTCACGTGCTAACGGATTAAATCATACCATTCATGAGTACAACCAAACCATGCATGCATTCAACTGGTGGTGCAAAAGAGATGGGACACAAAGTGCACAATATACTGTGTAGGAACGAACTGCAGATGCTGCTTTACACCGAAGATAGACACAAAATGCTGGGGTAACTCAGTGGATCAGGCAGCATCCCTGGTGAAGAGAAATAGGTGATATTTCGGGCCTGAACCCTTCAACAGACTCTGGTTACAGCGACAGAGAAAGTGCAGATACAAAATAAGTGCAAAAGCTGCAAAGGGGTAGATTGGAAGATCAAGAAATCATCCTTTGTTTAAGAGATCCACTCACGACCCTTATAACAGCCGGGAAGAAGCACTGGTGGTAAGTGCTGTCCAGCTTTTGTATCTCCTGCCCGACGGCAGAGATGAGAAGAGAGAATGTGAGTGGTCCTTGATTATGTTGGCTGCTTTCCGAAGGCAGGGTGGTGTGGATGGAGTTGATGGGGGGAGGCTGGTTTACATGTTGAGCTGGGCTGTGTTCACAACACTGCAATTTCTTGCAGTACCATTGAGTCATACAGCATGGATACAGGCCCTTCGGCCCACCATGCCCATGCCGACCAAGACTCCCCATCCACACTAGTCCCACCTGCCCGTGTTGGGTCCATTTCCCTCTAAACCTTTCCTGTCCATGGACCTGTCCAAATGTCTTTCGAATGTTGTTGTTGTACCTGCCTCAACTACTTCCTCTGGCAGCTCATTCCATAAACCCACCAGCCTCTGTGTGGAAAAGTTATCCCTCAAGTTCCTATTAAATCTTTCCCATCTCACCTTAAACCCTTGTCCTCTGGTTCTTCCCCTACTCTGGGTAAAAGACTCTGCATTTGCCCTATCTATTCCCCTCACAATCTTCTACACCCCTATAAGATTACCCCTCATCTAGACGATGAACATAAGACAGTAACAGGATCTCAGTTGCAGAACAGTCTTGAATGCTAGCATAGGACTGAGCGGCTGAATGGACTGCCCGTGGCTTTGTGTTCTGCAACATTGCCCTAACAACGGCCTTGGATATGTAATCAGAAACCAGTGTGAACATTAGTGGCACACGGCGTTATTAGTCTAATAAACATGGAGAGGTGGTGTGGACAGGAATAAGGCATGGAATGATTAAAGAGGAGAGCTCAGAACAATGGTTTAATTAGCTCTGCCTACCACACAGCATGGAACATCGTGCGCAATGGAAAATAATAATCGTGAATAGATTCCACAAAATGATTGAGGTAATGTTGCGATTTTTCTCATTTTCTTGCAATGACTTAAGGAGCACTCGGTTCATCTCCTGGCAACTCTCCTTCACGCGGCAAGGCCAAACGGACATTTTCAACTCAAGAGCAAAGAAAATGGAGATAAAGACAATTCTGAAATCAAACGGAAAAGGACACAAAGTGCTGGAGTAACTCAGTGGGTCAGGCAACATCTCTGGAGAACACGGATAGGTGATGTTGTGGAATTGGGGGGAGCCTTCTTCATTCAGGCTGACGAAGGATCTCGACGAGAAATGTCACCGATCCATGTTCTCCAGAGATGCTGGCCTTGCCCGCTGAGTTACTCCAGCACTTTGTGTCCTTTTGTGTATAATCCAGCATCCGCAGTTCTTCGTTTGTACATTTAGTTTAGGTTCGAGACACAGCGCGGACACAAGCCCTGCAGCCTACCGAGTCCTTGCCGACCAGCGATGCCCGCACGCTAGCACCATCCCACACACTGGGGACCATTTGCTATTTTTTTCTGAAGCCAAGCTACCCGACATATCTGTATGCCTTTGGAGTGTGAGAGGATTCCAGAGCACCCAGGGAAAACCTATGCAGTCACAGGGAGAACGTACAACTCTGTACCGACAGCACCTGTAGTCAGGATCGAACCCCTGGTCTCCGGTGCTATAAGACAACAACTCTATTGCTGCAGCATGGTGCAGCCCCACACACTGAAATAAACAGCACAGTCAATGACCATCTCCTTCATCTTGCTGGAGGGAGATATTGTTGTCTGGACGCCACATTCCTACGTTCTCTATCTCCTCTTTGCACTCCGTCTCGTCGTTGCCCGTCTTAAGCACGTGACATTTGGCTCTTCGGGCCAAAGGAATCAAGGGATATGGGGGAAAAGCAGGAACGGGGTACTGATTTTCGATGATCAGCCACGATGATATTGAATGGCGGTGCTGGCTCGAAGGGCCAAATGGCTGACTCCTGCACCTATTTTTCTATGTCCCTATGTTTCTAACACATTGGAAGTCAAAATCAGAGAGGATTTCTGTCGCAAAGAGCTGATGTTCAACATTTATGGATTTGGGGTGTACGGCAGATTGAAGCTCTGCTAATGATACGGTAAGCTTTTAAACTTTGCAAAGGAGTCAGAGTCATACATCATGAAACAGGCCCTTTAGCCCAACCTGTCCTCACCATTCCAAGATGGCCCCATCTGGCTACTTTTGTCCCAGATCCCCATAAACCTTTCCAATCCATGCTCCTGTCCAAATGCCTTTTAAATGTTGTTATAGTTTCTGCCTCAACTACCTTCCCTGGCAGCTCATTCCATACACCCACCATCCACTGTGTGAAAAGGTTGCCCTTCAGATTCCTAAATCTTTCCCCCCTCACCTTAAATATCTGGTTCTAGGTTTCCCTACTCTGGGCAAAATATCTGTGGATCTACCCTGCCTATTCCCCCTCCCGATCTTGCCCACCTCCATAAGATCACCTCTCATCCTGCTACGCTCCAAAGAATGGCACCCTTGCCTGCCCAACCTCTCCCGTTAGCTCAATAACAAGGAATAATCTATGTTCATCGCACAATGTACATAGTACAAATATATACTTTATCGTTTTGTTGGGAATTAAGTGATAATTCTGGTGGCAGGTTTACGATGGCTTTAAAATGTAAATAGAAAGGTGGTAGGACCCTACCTTGATAACAGATTCATCCTCGATCCTTGTGTGTGGTACGGTGGTCTCCATCCCATTGGAAAAACCTCGCAGAAGGGCCATTTTTGCGTGAGAAACTCCAAGTTCCTTTTCAACCATCACCTTTCAATGAAAAAAGCAGATGGCGCGGAATATTATTATTTCTTGAGTTATTATTTTGAATGGTTGATGGATTGATACAGCATGGAAACAGTCCTTACAGCCCACCGAGTCCACACCGACCATCGAGGGTATCACAAAATGCTGGAGTAACTCAGCGGGTCAGGCAGCATCTCAGGAGAGAAGGAATGGGTGACGTTTCGGGTCGAGACTGAAGAAGGGTCTCGACCCGAAAACGTCACCCATTCTTTTTTTAGATTTAGAGATACAGCGCAGAAACAGGCCCTTCGGCTCACCGGGTCCGCGCCGCCCAGCGATCCCCGCACACTAACACTATCCTACACCCACTAGGGACAATTTTTACATTTGCCCAGCCAATTAACCTACAAACCTGCACGTCTTTGGAGCGTGGGAGGAAACCGAAGATCTCGAAGAAAACCCACGCAGGTCTCGGGGAGAACGTACAAACTCCGTACAGACGGCGCCCGTAGTCAGGATCGAACCTGATTCTCCGGCGCTGCATTCGCTGTAAGGCAGCAACTCTACCGCTGCGCCACCTTCTCTCCTGAGATGCTGCCTGACCCGCTGAGTTACTCCAGCATTTTGTGATGCCTTCGATTTGTACCAGCATCTGCAGTTATTTTCCTCCACACCGATCATCGATCACCTGTTCACACTAGTTCAACATCATCCCATTTTCTCGCCCTCTCCCTACGCACTGGGAACAATTTACAGAGGGCTATTGAACCTACAAACCTGCACATCTTTGGGATGTGAGAGGGAACTGGAACATTCGGGGAAAACCCATGCAGGTCACGGGGGAGAACATACAAACTCCGCACAGACAGCACCCGCAGTCAGGATTGAACCTGGGTCTCTGGCGCTGTAAGGCAGCAACTCTACCAGCTGCGCCACCGTGCCGCCCCACCCTCATCACCAAGTTTGTTCACTTGATGGCCAAAAACCTATTCGTCTACTTCTTGAATATAACTAGTGATTGACCACAACGATTCCCTTCAGCCTCCACATACACACAGCTCCCAAGGCAGGATCGAACCCAGGTCTCTAGCTCTGTGAGGTAGTGGTTCTACCAGCCACGCCTCTATGCCGACCTGCATCAGTCGTATGCTGAGGAACTGAAATAGAGATATCTTAGGTGACACGTAGAACGGTAGAAGTCTGAAGAAGGGTCTCGACCCGAAACGTCACCCATTCCTTCTCTCCTGAGGTGCTGCCTGACCTGCTGAGTTACTCCAGCATTTTGTGGGTAGATGCTGGTTTATACGAATAGACACAAAGTGCGCAGGCACCTCAGCGGGTCATGCAGCATCTAACCTACAAACACCCCCACCCCCGTTCTTCCCCTCCTGTTTTTTTCCACCCCTTTCTCTTCCCTGTGCCCAACCTGGACTCGGGACTCACACCCATTTCTATCCCCCCTCTCCCCTCCCCTTACACACTATAATCCTTCCTCTGGCTTCACAATTCTACCCTTATCTCACACCTTTTGTCTTTTCATCTCTGGCCTTTGGCCAACCATCTGCCTGTACAAAAAAACCTGTATCCACCTATCACTCGCCAGGGCTGGTCCTGCTCCTCCTCGCTTCTAGATTTCTCCCACAACTCTCCACGATCAGTCTTAAATAGACAATAGACAATAGGTGCAGGAGTAGGCCGTTCAGCCCCTCGAGCCAGCACCGCCATTCAATGTGTTCATGGCTGATCATTCACAATCAGTACCCTGTTCCTGCCCTCTCCCCCATACCCCCTGACTCCACTTTCATTAAGAGCTCTATCTAACTCTCTCTTGAAAGCATCCAGAGAATTGTCTTCCACTGCCTTCTGAGGCAGAGAATTCTACAGATTTACAACTCTCTGAGTGAAAAAGTTTTTCCTCATCTCCATTAAAGAAGGGTCCTGACCCAAAACGTCGCCTATCCATATTCTCCAGAGATGCTGCCTGTTCCGCTGAGTTACTCCAGCATTACGTGTCTTTTTTTAGCGATATCATCGGGTTGAGGTGATCGAGTTCCAACAAACACAATCATCTTTCTTTATCTTAGGTATGACTGCAGACAGCAGAGATTGTCTTTGTTGATTCTTATTGACCTTCATCATTGATTGTGGCTGGATCAATAAAGACCAAAGGGAAATCACATTGATTTCAGTTGACAAGTATTGCTTTATCTAGCAAACTCATATAACTCATATTGGAGAGAAGGAACAACAGAAGATATAATTATTTTTAACATTTGCTAAAACTCTTCAAGGTCCAAGAGTAAAGGTGAGCGGAGAGCTAAGTCCCAAGACAGAGGTTAACCAGGACGTCACAGTGGCGCAGCGGGTAGAGCCGCTGCCTCACAGAACCAGAGGCCCGGGTTCGATCCTGACCTCGGGTGCTGCCTGTGTGCGGAGTTTCACATAATGGCTGTGACCGCGTGGGTTCCCTCTGGATCCTCCGGTTTCCTCCCACTTCACAGTCGTGCGGGCTTGCAGGTTAATTGACCCTCTGTAAAAATTGCCCCTAGTGTGTCGGGAGTGGATGAGAAAGTGGGATAACATAGCACTAGTGTCAATGGGTGGTCGATGGTCGGCATGGACTCAGTGGGCTGAAGGGCCTGTTTCAATGCTGTATCTCTAAACTAAACTAAAACATCCCCAGGGCACGCTAAACGATGAACACCTCCCCATTGATTGAGATTCCTCTGGGTAAAAAGTGGGGTGAGTGTATCTTTGCGTTCAGAGTGCATATTTCATATCTTCAATATAACATCTGCTTCCTCTTAGGAGCAGCTACTGTCTGGAGTGCTCTCTGCGAGCATGTTTATCTACGTACTGAAATTCCAACCATGCTCTCAGATCTCAGGTGAGGTTACCTGCTACCTGACGGAATACATGTCCTACGGATCCTCGAGCTTAACCTTGAGGCACAGCTCCAGAGACCCGGGTTCCATCCTGACCTCGTGGACGCTGCCTGTACGGAGTTTGCACGTTCTCCCTGTGACCGCATAGATTTCCTCCGGGTCCACCGGCCTCCTCCCTGCGTCCCAAGGACGTGCGGGCTTGTAAGTTAGAACGAAGATAAGCAAAAAAGCAGGAGTAACTCAGTGGATCAGACAACATCTCTGGAGAAAATGAATCGGTGGCGTTTCAGGATTGTTCTTCTGAAGAAGGGTCTCGACCCGAAACGTCACCTATTCATTTTTTCCAGAGATGCCGCCTGACTCGCAAGGTTGCTCCAGCATTTTGTGCTTATCTTCGGCTTGAACCAGCATCAGCAGTTCCTACCTACACATGGGTTTGTAGGTTAATTGGCTGCCTGTAAATTGTCCTGAGTGTGAACGGAGCTGCTGAAAAAACATAGGATGACATAGAACTAGTGTGAATGGGTGATCGATGGTCGGCGTGGACATGGTGGACAAAGGGCCTGTTTCACTGCTGTATTTCTAAACTAAACTAAACTAAACTAAACTAAACTAAATTAAACTAAACTCTAATAATAATTCAGACATTTACCTTACAGAGCCAACCTTGTGCAAATGCTGGTTCAGTGTTTCAATCAGAAAGTCAAGCATTTAAGTTCCAGTCGAGGGATAGAGCCTGCAATCTCAGCTGAAGCATCAACCCAGCATCATCTACTTACACCTTTGTTTGAATCAGATTAAATCAAAACTCTGTCTGCCTTTCAGATATAAAATAATATATCAGGGCAGCGCGGTGGCGGAGCGGTAGAGCTACTGCCCTGTAGTGCCAGAGACCCGGTTCGATCCTGACTACGGGCGCAGTCTGTACGGAGTTTGTACGTTCTCCCCGTGACCTGCGTGGGTTTTCTCCGCGATCTTCGATTTCCTCCCACACTCCAAAGACGTACACGTTTTGTAGGTTAACTTTCTTGGTATAAATGTGAAAAATGTCGCTGTGTAGGATAGTGTCAGCGTGTGGGGATTGCTGGTCGTTGTCGACTCGGTGGGCCGAAGGTCCTGTTTCCGAGCTGTATCTCTAAATTAAACTAAAATAAACTAAAGGCTTGTTTTGAAGTAGGGCAGAGGGGTTTTCTGCACGATCTTGGCCTAGGGCGGCACTGTAGCGCAGCGGTAGAGTTGCTGCTTTACAGCGAATGCAGCGCCGGAGACTCAGGTTCGATCCTGACTACGGGTGCTGCACTGTAAGGAGTTTGTACGTTCTCCCCGTGACCTGTGTGGGTTTTCTCCGAGGTCTTCGGTTTCCTCCCACACTCCAAAGACGTACAGGTATGTAGGTTAATTGACTGGGTAAATGTAAAAATTGTCCCTAGTGGGTGTAGGATAGTGTTAATGTACGGGGATCGCTGGGCGGCACGGACTTGGTGGGCCGAAAAGGCCTGTTTCCGGCTGTATATATATGATATGATATGATGATATGATATGATATTTATTCTCCCAGGGTGTCACTGAAGTTACAGGTAGTTGTGGGTCTGCAGGAGTACAACACTCTTGGAAGCGTTGTCTTTGAGCTGAGATATGAACCCATTTATGTTCGCATCTACATCCACGTTCTCCCCGTGACCGTGTGGGTTTTCTCCGGCTGCTCCGGTTCCTTCCTACACTCCAAAGACGTACAGGTTTGTAGGTTAATTGGCTTCGGTAAAACTGTGAACTTGTCCCTGGTGTGTGTGTGCGTGTGTAGGTTAGTGTTAGTGTGTAGGGATCACTGGTCAGCGCAGACTCGGTGGGCCGAAGGGCCTGTTTATGTGCTGTATCTCTAAACTAAACACCTCTATTCCTTAGAAGATTAAGATGGGCTAACACACAATGAGCATTTGATGGCACTGCACCTGTATCCGCTGGAGTTTAGGGGGACCTGATTGAAACTTACCGAATAGTGAAAGGCCTGGATAGATGCGGAGAGGACGTTTCTGTCGTCAGTGGGACCAGAGGGCACAGTCTCAGAATAAAAGGACGTACCTTTAGAAAGATGAGGCGGAATGTCTTTAACCAGAGGGTGGTAAATCTGTAGAATTCATTGCCGCAGAAGGTGGTGGAGGCCAAATCATTGCGTATTTTTAAGGCGGAGATTAACAAGTTCTTGATTAGTATGGGTGTCAAGCTTTGTGAGGAGAAGGCAGGAGAATGATGTTGAGAGGGAAAAATAGATCAGCCAGGATTGAATGGCATAGTGCATTTGATGGGCCAAATGGCCTCCTTTGACATGAACATAAACAAGACGGCACGGTGACGCAGCGGTAGAGTTGCTGCCTTACAGCGAATGCAGCGCCGGAGACTCAGGTTCGATCCTGACTACGGGCGCCGTCTGTATGGAGTTTGTACGTTCTCCCCGTGACCTGCGTGGGTTTTCTCCGAGATCTTCGGTTTCCTCCCAGACTCCAAAGACGTACAGATATGTAGGTTAATTGACTGGGTAAATGTAAAAATTGTCCCTAGTGTGTGTAGGATAGTGTTAATGTGCAGGGATCGCTGGGCGGCGCGGACTCGGTGGGCCGAAGGGCCTGTTTCCGCGCTGTCTCTCTAAATCTAAAAAAATCTAAATCTGAAGACTAGGCCATATCACATTTTTAAATTGAGACTCAAATTGCTGGAGTAACACAGCAATCTGGTTAGGCAGCACCTCTGGAGGACATGGACAGGCAACGCTTTGGGTCGGGACCCTTCTTCAGACTGATAGAGGGAAGCTGTTAGAGAGGAGAGGCAGGACAAAGCGTGGCAGGTAATAGGTGAACACAGGTGAGGCCGGGGTGGGGTTGCGAGGCAGTTGGTCGGAACAAAGTCCCGAGATTAAAAAACAGAAGGTGTATGACAAATGGATTGAAGAGTTGCAAATTGTGAAGCCAGAGCAAGGAATGTAGAGGGAGAGGGGGGGGGGGGGGAGAAATGTTAGCTCTATATGTGTGAGATAGTGACATAACCAACCGCACTTTCTTAAATATCAACACACAGCAGAACTATTCCAAAGAAGACGCAAGGAACCGCAGATGCTGGTTTACAAAAGAAAAGACACAAAGTGCTGGAGTAACTCGGCGGGTCAGACAGCATCTCTGGAGAACACGGATAGCTGACGATTCGGGTCAGGGCCCTTCTTTAGACTGACACAAAGTGCTGGAGTAAGCCAGCGGGTCAGACAGCACCTGTGAAGAACGAGGACAGGTGACGTTTCGGTTCGGGACCCTTGTTCAAACAATTCAGAATGTTCAAACTATTTCAATGATTTGTTCTGTCTTAATACTGTTAAGCATTTCTCTGTAAAAGTAAAACAATTAGGGCCTCGACTGATTTAATTCCCTCACACATTCTCAAGTGTGGCCTGGTCGTAATCCAATGGATCGCATTATACCCGTGCAGTCCATAATGGCAGCATGTTGTGTCAAGCTTCTGTGTAAACCAGCATCTGCAGTTCCTTCTACCCATTTCGTCTGCCCCGCTGAGTTACTCCAGCATTTTTCCTCACAATGTATGAACTACAGCGTTTAAGTAGATACACTTTAGAGCTTTTTGCAGTTTGAATCTTGAAGGTGAAAAAAAAGCAATTACTCCCCCCCCTTCATTGCAATCTCGACTGTTTGCTAGACCAGTAAAGCAACAGAAAACATGATGTGGAAGCATTGCATAAACACGATGATCAGAAAATACTTACAATGTTGACATTTTGAGACCGGGGGAAAAAAAAATCTTTTACATCTTCATCTTTTTCTGATAATGAGCTCCCACTAGTATATAATTCTGAGCTGTCACACACTGCAAAACATCACTCTAAAAATTAATTTCCAGTCGCCCAGCTCTGAAGCTGCCTCTAATCACTTTCCACTTCTGTCTTCCTGTGTCATATTTCCACAGAATTCTCTCTTCAAGCCTCCGCTTGGAGGCTTTCTTTTTTTAGAAACCTAATACTTTCTTGTCTCGCAAGCTGTTCGACGTTGCATGGTAACGTAACGAAGTGGTTCCTGTGTACACTGCTGACACCAGTCTTTGTTGCAGCTTATGTAATGAGAATGCCATAGAAATTGACCTTCTTACAAATCGCAAGCTCGCATCTTGACCCTTGTCAGATTTTTTCTTTGTGGGTGGGGGTGGGGATGGGGGTGGGGGTGGTGGTGGGAGTGGGGAGGGGGGGGGAAGGAAAACTGGACAGTTACTGATTGCAAACAATTTGCCTCCAGTCACTTTTTTTGGGCAGGGATCCTGTTTAATTTCGAGGTTGAACTTGTTCATGAACAACATTTGCATGTTACCTGATACACATGACTCGCACTTAATAAACCAAGTATTTCTGGGGCTTTAATCGTTGTCTGTCTGATAAATGATAGTGGTCATAGACGAATGATAATCGTATAATTCTCTTTCAGTTCCATATTCAAGCGTCGAGTGAGTGTTTAAGTGTCGCCGAAACGGAACGATGATATTCTTACTTGCAGCAGCATAACAGGTCTGTAAACACGGCGCTCAATAGTTCACATAATAAACGAGCAAAAAGACAGATTTTTAACAAATAAAACACAGCGTCGTTGGATACCGAATAGAATTCCCCCTTCTGAGCCTTTTTAAACAGGGCTACGTTTAGATGTTAATATATTGTAAAGGATTGGCTGCTTGGAATATTGTGCTCAGGGTAAGGGTTACAGGTTTGTTTATTGGAGTAATTTATTAGCTATAAATTCCTGAGAACAATGACCCTTTAAATCACGCGGTCATAACTTTAGTGGTGATTAGTAATGCCAAAGAATAATAATAATAATAATAATGCATTACATTTATATAGCGCTTTTCAAACACTCAAAGACGCTTTACAGGGATTTCTAGGAATGGGCTCAAATACACCTTGGTCTGCAACAAAATCCCTTTAACTCAAGAGGCTGTTAAGTTAAGCCCACTAAAGTGTGCACTTATTATGTTCCGTGCTATCGCTAACTGAGAATATTAATTTTTAACATCAGTGTCATTTAATGGAAGTGATTCCTTCTCTGGATGAGAGCAGTACTTAACCAGTTTGAATCCGTTACAATGAGAACAATCACTGCTGCTTTATTGGTTGTATCAATCACTGTCGAGAACATTGTAAATTGTTCGTTATGTGGGTAGGATTTTCCTTTCTCCTGGAGTAACTCAGCGGGTCAGGCAGCATCCCTGGAGAGGTGACGTTTTGGGTCAGGGAGCCTTTGTGTGATGTTGGCTCAAGATATTCTTCTTGGGTAAAATAATGACGTACTCCAAAGCTTTATCAAGAGTCAAGAGTGTTTTATTGTCACATGTCCCAAAACGGAACAATGAAATTCTTACTTGCACAACCAATCTGACAATAGACAATAGACAATAGACAATAGACAACAGGTGCAGGAGTAGGCCATTCGACCCTTCGAGCCAGCACCGCCATTCAATGTGATCATGGGTGATCATTCACAATCAGTACCCCGTTCCTGCCTTCTCCCCATATCCCTTGACTCCGCTATCTTTAAGAGCTGTATCTAGCTCTCTCTTGAAAGCACAGTGGTCTGTAAGCACCATAATAAACAACAAAAAGAGGTCCATTGTGTAATAAAACCACACAGAGAATAATAGTGCCGAGGCAAGTCTATGTAGTTAGGAGTTTAGTTGGAGGTTGTCATGTTTAATAGCTTGAAGGTTGTTGGGAAGAAGCTGTTCCTGAATCTGAATGTTACAGTTTTCAGGCTCCTGTACCTTCTTCCCGATGGCAGGGGTGAAATGAAAGCGTGGGCAGGGTGGTGTGGGAGTCTGATGATGCTGACTGCCTTGTTGAGGCAGCACCTCCTGTGGGTCCTGTGGGTCCTGTAGGTCAGTGACCTTGATGGGCTGGGCAGGGTTCACCACATTTTGCAGCCTTCTTCGTTCCTGGGCGTTCGAGTTGCTGAACCAGGCTGTGATGCAACCAGTCACTATTCTCTCTACTGTGCAGCTGTAGAGGTTCAAGAGAGTATTCATCGACACACTGAATTGCCTCAATCTTCCAAGAAAGTAGAGGCGATGAATTGCAAATGTTTTTTCACAACCTCAGCAGATCAGCAGGTCAGGCAGCATCTCAGGAGAGAAGGAATGGGTGACGTTTCAGGTCGGGACCCTTCTTCAGACTGATGTCAGGGGGGCGGGACAAAGGAAGGATATAGGTGGAGACAGGAAAATAGAGGGAGAACTGGGAAGGAGGAGGGGAAGAGAGGGACAGAGGAACTATCTAAAGTTGGAGAAGTCAACGTTCATACCGCTGGGCTGCAGGCTGCCCAAGCGAAATATGAGGTGCTGTTCCTCCAATTTCCGGTGGGCCTCACAATGGCACTGGAGGAGGCCCATGACAGAAAGGTCAGACTGGGAGTGGGAGGGGGAATGTTTAGTACATTGGCTTAAAAATACATCTTAAAAATACAGGTAAAATCGCCTATTGTTGGACAACTGTGGTTGTCTGCATCGAGAAATGTACAGCACAGGAACAAGCCCTTTGGCCCACAATGTCTGTGCCGAACCTGATACCAAGCTAAATTAAGAGTCTGTAGGAGGGTCCCGATCCAAAAGGTCACCTATTCATCGTCTCCAGAGATGCTGCCTGAACCGCTGAGTTACTCCTGCACTTTGTGTCTTTTTTTAAAGCTAAATCTCTGCTTGCACGTGATCCATTCCATGGATACCCCTGCACCAATCTAAAAGCCTCTTAAGCACCACAACCTATCTGCCTCCACCATCACCCCTGGCAGTTTGAATCTGTTATAGAGTCATACAGTGTGCAAACAGGCTCTTCGGCCCATGTTGCCCACACTGATCATCATGTCCCATCTACACTAGTCCCACCTGCCTGCATTTGGCCCATATCCCTCTAAACCTGTCCTATCCTCGTACCTGTCCAGAGGTTCCTTAAACATTGCGATATTACCTGCCTCAACTACCTCCTCCGGCAGTTCGTTCCATACACCCACCACCCTCTGTGTGAAAAAGTTACCCCTCAGGTTCCTAGTAAATCTTTCCCCCCTCACCTTCAACACATATCCTCTAGTTCTTGATTCCCCTACTCTGGGCAAAGACTTTGTCGATCTATCCTTCTCGTGATGTAATTCTTTATTGGGGCGATATTTCGGGAAAGTTGACTGCGGAGAAAATTTTGCATGCGGGAAACTTACTTTAAAACCACATCTAGATAAATATTTGTCCTCAGGGAGATGAACGGGAAGACAAGAGCCTTGATGTTGCAACATCATTGCAACCTCCCCCGAAGGCATATTTGGGTGACATTTAAAAGTGACGTCTTTGCCAGCAGGCTGGCTTGATATTTCTTCCATCATGTTGGCCTGTTGTTTGAGATTGTGGACTGAATATCAAGCAAGCTCTACAAATGGAATGATACCAGCGTCCACATCAGGCTGAACTCTCCCCAGAACGCTCAATGCTGTGTTAGGATCAAAAGGATTTTGTCCACGTTTGGTGCCCACCGTTGATTTAAGACGAGTAAAACTAATTTAATAATATCGGCCGGAGATCCTCGATGGAAACAAATCAATCTATGTCTTTAGTTTTGTTGTGGGAAGGAACTGCAGATGCTGGTTTAAACCGAAGATAGACACAAAATGCTGGAGTAAATCAGTGGGACAGGCAGTATCTCTGGAGAGAAGGAATGGGTGACGTTTTGGGTTGAGACCCTTCTTCAGTCTTTGTCTTTTTCAATGCCATTGTCAGTTTGGTGGAGCTGTGAAACACCTGACGCAAGATTAGTTAACGTGCCAAAAATAACTCATAAGGTTTTCCTAGCTCCAGTGGACAGAGGGTATGACAGAATCATTTGGAGAGTTGTGTTCAGTTTTAGTCACGTTATAGGAAAGAAGTTGTTAAGGTGGAAAGCTTACACACCAGGGGCAATTTAACAAAGGGCCAATAAACCTGCATGTCTGTGGAGTGTGGGAGCAAACTGGTAGAAACCCACACAGTCACAGGGAGAACATACAAACTCCACATGCAGCCAGCAGCCGAGGTCAGGATATAACGCTGGTGCTGCAAGGCAGCAACTCTACCTCTACACACCACTGTGCCTCCCGATCTATCTTTAGTATCTCACCTTAAGCCTATGTATGCCCTCTAGTTTTGGATCGAACCCGAGTCTCTGGCGCTGTGAGGCAACAGCTCTACCCGCTGCATCGTGCAGCCGAACACACCTTGGGCCTTCAAAGATTTCAAATTATCACTAATAAGTGCTTTGTGCCGTAAAAGTATCCAATGTATTTTGGAAACCAGCAATCGGATGAGCAGGGATTTGTGTACGTACCATTCCCTGTGCCCGACATTTACACCACCACAATGAAACAAGGATTTACCATAAAGGTCAGGAGCAGACGTTTTCTAAATTGAGCTGGAAGGATCATTGCACGGTTGAACAACACAAAATGAGATATTTCAGTGTAATATTTACGGAGTTAGCACTTCTGGCCAAACCATTATGGCCAATAAGACGGTTATTCTGAAAAAGCATTGAAAATATTCTCTCATTAGAGATGATTATATTTCCATCTAGCTGGTCCCAAAGAAGATTATTATTCGTTGTATAATAGCAGGGACGTGTGATGAGATTCATTTGATTGCAATCTTCTCTCCTGCTTTTGGACTTTAGCACGCATTATTTAAATATTGCCAAGTTCATTATCATCCTCTCTTTATTCATTGCTCATTGCCCACCTCAAAAATAAACATCCAAGCAACAAATTAATGATTTAATTTATCCTGACAGCTTTCTCATCACTGAACTATTCTTTCTACCTCAATTTATGGCTAAAATCCAAGAAGATGTCAGGCCAGCCAACAAATCTCAAATTTAAAGTAGAGTCTTGGCATCTGCTCGGATGCACTGGTCTCATCGGCTGCTGTTTTAATCTCTGTGGCAGCCATTAGCACTGTATGTCACAGGTGGGGGGGGGCTCCGTTTTCTGCCAGGTTTTTCTCAATCCTTGGTGACTTTGGTACATCAGCACGATGAAGGACGAGTCTCACTCCCTCGTCTCCCCTCTCCCATCAGGCAAGAGGCACAGGAGTGTGAAAACGCACACCTCCAGATTCAGGGACAGTTTCTTCCCAAAGATAGGCACAGAGTGCTGGAGTTACTCAGCGGGTCAGGCAGCATCTCTGGAGAAAAAAGAATGGGTGACGTTTCGGGGCGGGACCCTTCTTCAGGCCGGACCTGAAACCTCGCCCATCCTTTTTCTTCAGAGATGCTGCCTGACCCGCTGAGTTACTCCAGCGCTTTGGTCTATCTTCAGTCTAAACCAGCATCTGCAGGTCCTTTCTACACAGTTTCTCCCCAGCTGTTAACAGGCAATTGAACCGTCCGATCAACAACTAGAAAATGGTCCTGAACTTCTACCTACCTCATTAAAGAATCTGGGACTATCCTTAATCAGACTTTACTGGACTTTATCTTGCACTGAACGTTATTCCCTTCATCCTGTATCTGGGCACTGTGGGCGGCTCAATTGAACTCATATATTGTCTTTATGCCGACATTTGTAGTATGAGCCTCATTATGTTTGCATCCACCTGTTGCTTAATTGTTGCATCATCCACAGGCAGAATCAGAGGGCTCGCTGGATTAGTTATGTTTTAGCTTTTTAGAGATACAGCATGGAAACAGGCCTTTCGGCCCACCAAGTCCATGCTGGCCATCGATCACCCATTTGCAAGCCAGTTCTATGTTGGAACTGTAGATCTTCAGAGGAATCTGCAGGAATCTTTGGCAAAACAACAAAATGGCTGCCCGGCACTCAGGCGGGGTCTTTGGAGTTCTACGTTATCCCACTTTCTCATCCACTCCCTACACTAGAGGGCAATTTACAGAGGGCCAAATAAACTGCAAAACCGCACGTCTTTGGGATGTGGGATGAAACCGGAGCAGCAGGAGGAAACCCACGCGGTCACAGGGAGAACGTGCAAACTCCACACACAGACAGCACCCAAGGTCAGGATCGAACCTGGGTCTTTAGTGCTGTGAGGCAGCGGCTCTGTATTCTGGGCCTAAACGCCTTCTTCATTTCTACTGACGACGCCAACTCCGATAAACTATTAAAAGGCAAAAATGGAAATACGTTCCAAATGATCTCGAGGTTAGGATGGAACTTGGGTCTCTGGCACTGTGAGGCAGAGGCTCTACTGCTGCGTCATTGTGCCGCCCAATACTATAAGTATATAAAGGACACTTGGGCAGGCAAACTCCACACAGACAGCACCCGAGGTCAGGATGGAACCCGGGTCTCTGGCACTGTGAGGCAGCTGCTCTACCTCTGCACTACAGAGTGCCTCACTATATTTGAAGGCTGGAGACTGACTCCCATCTGTCTGTGTCTGTGTCTGTGTCTGTGTCTGTGTCTGTGTCTGTGTCTGTGTCTGTGTCTGTGTCTGTGTCTGTGTCTGTGTCTGTGTCTGTGTCTGTGTCTGTGTCTGTGTCTGTGTCTGTGTCTGTGTCTGTGTCTGTGTCTGTGTCTGTGTCTGTGTCTGTGTCTGTGTCACGTTCTCCCTGAGACCGCGTTTGTTTCCTCCGGGTGCTCCGGTTTCCTCCCACATCCAAAAGACAACATGCAACTCGTGTCAGGGAGTGGATGAGAGAGTGGGATAGCCTTGGACTAGTGTGAACGGGTGATCGCTGGTCGGCGTGGACTCGGTGGGCCGAAGGGCCTGTTTCCATGCTGTATAGTTTAGAGATACAACTCAACTCTAGAGACTAAACTCTAAACACAAAGTGCTGGAGCAACTCAATGGGTCAGGAGGATATGGACAGGTGACTTTTTGGGTCTCGAAATAATATTGGAACACAATATCAATTGATTTTTGGTGACCTTTTAAAAAAAAAAAGTACAAATACACTCATTCTTTTTTGTTGTGTCGGTTGAGTTGTAAACCATTGCAAGTATAACAAATTGCGTGTCATCCGTCAGCCATGTAGTGTGATGTATACCTCAGCTCCTGAGGTGACCATAACTTACATCCAACATCTACGGCTCAGAGTTCTCCCATCAAACTGCACAAGTAATGACGTACAGCGTTTCTCCTGACATATCCTCTTTTTTATATACCCTAAAACAATGGAGTGGAAATAAAATCTAGCAATTCATATCGCAAGAGGGCAAGGCCAAAGGTGGCTCTAAAACTAGTGGCATGAAAGTATGTGTCAAGGAAGTCAAAGGAGAAACTTGTGGGATTGTTGAGGTATTGTACACTTCAGCCGGTGATATGACTTAGACTCTCATGGTAAGATGGCAAGCGTGGCATGAATGTCATAGTACTGAGCATAGAGGTTGGGAGGTCATGGAACAGTTAGGGGCCTGTTCCTGTGCTGTACTGTTCTATGTTCTAAGTAAGACAACACTTTTTTTTTCTCACTTAGGTTTTTATCGAGTTTTTCACAGAGATATAGACAGAACAGTACAACAACATCAACATAAATAAAATAAGAAAAATAATAAATGTGAAGAAAAATTATAATTAAACAATGAGGTACAAAAATAATAAATGTGAAGAAAAATTATAATTAAACAATGAGGTACACTTTACCAAATAAAAAATAAAAAAGTAAGAATGATTGGTTGTCTGGAAATAATCGTCTTAGACACGACACCAACTAAATGAATGCCTAACTAGATATTAGAAGATTATATTATATAGAACTAGATAATATGTTTGTATGAATATTGAACAGTACAAGACATTGGTGAGGCCACATTTCAAGTATTGTGTTCAGTTTGTGTCGACCTATTGCAGGAAAGATGTTATAATAATGAACCACAGGTGCTGGTTTATACTAAAGATAGGCACAGAATGCTGGAGTAACTTAGTGGGTCAAGCATCATCTCTGGAGAAAAAGGAATGGGTGGCATTTTGGGTCGAGACCCTTCTTCAGACTCTGAAGTTCTTCCGTCTGAAGAAGGGTCTCAACCCGAAACGTCACCTATTCCTTTTCTCCGGAGATGCTTCCCCCCCACCCCCCCCCCACCCCCCACCCCACCTCCCCCTCCCCCCTCCCCCCACCCCCTCCCCCCCCCCCCCGCCCCCCCCCCCCCCCATCCCCCCCCCCCCCCCCCCCCCCCGCCGCCCCCCGCCCCCCCCTCCACCCCCCCCCCCCCCCCCCCCCCCCCCCCCCCCCCCCCCCCCCTCCCCCCCCCCCCCCTCCCCCCTCCCTCCCCCCCCTTCTCGTCTCACCAACCACTTAACTAATGTGGTCCTGCGATGAATCACCTTTTCTCTAGAGTGTTGTCTTAGACATAACACCAACTAAATGAATGCCTAACTAGATATTAGAAGATTATATTATATAGAACTAGATAATATGTTTGTACGAATATTGAATAATTTCCAGACAACCAATCATTGTTACTTTTTTATTTTTTATTTGGTAAGTGTACCTCATTGTTTAATTATAATTTTTCTTTACATTTATTATTTTTCTTATTTTATTTATGTTGATGTTGATGTTGACTGTTCCGTCTATATCTCTGGGAAAAACTCGATAAAAACTTAAGTGAGAAAAAAAAAGTGTTGTCTTACTTAGAACATAGAACAGTACAGCACAGGAACAGGCCCTTCTGCCCACAATGTCCATGCTGAAGATAATACCAAGTAAAAACCAGTTTCCTCTGCCTGCACGTGATCCATATCTCTCTTTATTCCCTGCATATCCATGTGCCTATCTGAAAGCCTCTTAAACGCCGCTATCGTATCTGCCTCCACCAGCACCCAGGGCAGCACCTTGCGGGCACCCACCACCCTCTGTGTAACAAACTTGCCCCACGCATCTCCTTTAAACATTGCCCCTCTCACCAAGATGCCAAGCCCTCTAGTCTTTGGCAATGCCAAGCCCTCTAATCTTTGATAATTCCATCCTGGAAAAAATGTTCGGACTGTCTACCCTAAAAGCTTATTAAACGCCACTGTGGTATCTGCCTCCACCACCAATCCTAGCTGCGAGTTCCAGGCACCCACCACCTGTAAGATCACCTTGCCTGAGGCTCAAATGACCCAGTTTATGATTGTTTACAACTCAACTAAGGCGGCACAGCGGTAGAGTTGCTGCGTTACAGCGCCAGTGACCCGGGTTCGGCCCTGACTACGGGCATGTTTTTATGGAGTTTGCACGTTCTCCCCGTGACCTGCGTGGGTTTTCTCCGAGATCTTCGGTTTCCTCCCACACTCCAAGGACGTACAGGTATGTAGGTTAATTGACTGGGTAATATGTAAAAAATTGTCCCTAGTGTGTGTAGGATAGTGTTAGTGTGCGGGGATCGCTGGGCGGCGCGGACTCGGTGGGCCGAAGGGCCTGTTTCTGCGTTGTATCTCTAAATCTAAATCTAAAAATCTAAACCACCACCTGTAAGATCACCTTGCGTGAGGCTCAAATGACCCAGTTTATGATTGTTTACAACTCAACTAAGGCGGCACAGCGGTAGAGTTGCTGCGTTACAGCGCCAGTGACCCGGGTTCGTTCCTGACTACGGGCGCTGTCTGTACGGAGTTTGTACGTTCTCCCTGTGACCTGCGTGGGTTTTCTCCGGGTGCTCCGGTTTCCTCCCACACTCCAAAGACGGACAGGTTTGTAGGTTTATTGGCTTCGGTAAAATTGTAAAAATAGTGTGTGTAGGATAGTGTTGGTGTGTGGGAATCGCTGGTCGGCGTAGACTCGGTGGGCTGAAGGGCCCTTTTTCTGCAAAGCATTATCTGACAAATGATAGACCGTGTCTACCCTACAAAGATCTAGCTAGGCCCCAACAAAATTGGATAGAAAGATTCAGCAAGGATCTCTCAAGCGTGCTACTAAACCTTCAAAGCAAAAAAAGTTGTATCTTTCAGAAGGAGTCTGGAAATGGAGCTGAATTTCCATCCACTCCTGGCACATTATCATCGAGTTATCGATTACATAATGAAATATGTGGCTTGAATGGTGAAGATATTTTCAAAGTACAATAGTGCCACTCAGTGGAATGCTGCAGTATTACAAAAAGGCACAAGGTGCTGGAAGTAAGCCAGTGGGTCAGGCAGCATCTGTGGAGGCCATGGATAGGTGATGTTTCTGGTCGGGACCATTCTTCAGACTGATTGTAATGGGGGGGGGGGGGGAAGGAGAATGCTGGAAAAGAGAGGTAGAGGCAGGACAAGGCTTGGCAAGTGATAGGTGGATACAGGTGAGGGTTTATCTTTGATTGGTAGATGGGTGGACAAAGGCCAGAGACGAAAAGATAAAAAAGGTTGTGAGACAAGGAGATAAGAGGTGTGAAATATGAAGCCAGAGGAAGGGTTATAGGTGGAAGAGAACGGGGGAAGGGGACAGGTTTGGTGTTGGTTAGTTAGGCCGTTGGTTAGGCGGCACAGCGACGCAGCGGTAGAATTGCTGCCTCACAGCGCCCGAGACCCGGGTTCGATCCTGACAATGGGTGCTGTCCGTATCGCGTTTGTACGTTCCCCCTGTGACTGTGTGGGTTTTCTTCGGGCGTTCCAGTTTCCTCCCACATTCCAAGAACATGCAGGCTTGGAGGTTAATTGGCTTCTGTAAATGTGTCCCTTGTATGTAGGATGGAACTAGCGTACATAGTGGTTGCTGGTCGGCCCTGGACTCGGTGAGCCAAAAGACCCGTTCTCACACTGTAACTCTAAAAGTAAAACAAGTTACCTAAAATAGGAGAGGTTAATGTATTGGGTTACACAAAGATGTTCTAATCGAGTCATCTCATCCCCTCTCTATAAGTCTTTTCTAGCAAACATTGATCTGTCTCCAGTTAGACTGTTCCAGTATATTTCTCGTATTTTTTTTACTGATTTCATTTTTCAGGATCTGAACATTGCTGCCAATTCCCAATTGCCTTTGCAAAGGTGATAGTGATTCTTGAACAGTTGCCATTATTCGGGTGAAATCCCGTCGGTGGGATGCATTGAACAAAGAACAGTACAGCACAGGAACAGGCCCTTCAGCCCACGATGCCTGTGCTGAACATGATGCCATGTTAAACCAATCTCCACGACCTGCACGTGATCCTTATCCCCCCCCACCATTCCCAGGGCAGTTCCAGGATTTAGATCCAATCTTTCTATCCTTCTTGTCACAGCTTAACTAACTAACAATCTGTAATACTTCTGTAATAATTCTTACTTGTAAACTGTAAATTGTCCCTAGTGTGTGCGATAGTGTAAGTTGGTGATCGATGGTCGGCATGGACTTGATGGGCTGAAGGGTCTGTTTCAATGCTGTGTCTCTAAAGTAAAAGTCTAAAGTATGTATCTAGAATGTTTCTGAGACGCAAGCAACCGCAGATGCTGGAATCTTGAGAAAAACGCAAAGTGCTGGAGGAACTCAGCGGGTCAGGCAGCATCAGTGGAGGGAATGCACAGGTGATGTTTCGGGTCGGGACCCTTCTTCAGACTGACAGCGTGGTTTGAGAAGGTGGAGAAATATTAGTTTGAAGAAGGGTCCCGACCTGAAACGTTGCCTATCCATTTTCTCCGCAGATGCTGTCTGAGCTGCAGTTCTTCCTGCACTTTGTGTTTTGCTCTGGAATTTTGCTCTCACAGGTCTAGTTTACCAAATTTACCGTAGCTGGAGAGTTGTGACATGAAATGCTAAGAGCAGATCTGAGAGTCTAAAACTTCCCCAATTGATAATGGCCTCGGATTGTAAGATTGATTTCTTTCTTTGCAGATATTGAGGGTACCACAGTTTTATCCTCAGTGCTCGCTGCAGGCCAGAAGAATGAAAGATAACCTGATTGAAGGAGATTAAGCACTCACAAAGTTTGACAGGCCAGGTGAAGAGCTGATGTTTCACCTGATTGAGGTTTCTAGAACCAAGACTCATGGGCTCAAAATGAGGTGTGGATAATTTAGGACTGAGAAGGGATTTGTTCAGTCTGATTTTGAGTTTCAGCACGGAGACAGGCCTTTCAGCCCACAGAGTTCATGCCAGCCACCGATCACCCGTTCACACTAGTTCTATGTTATCCCACTTCCTCTTCCTCTCCTTACACACTAGGAGCAATTTACAGAGGGCCAATTAACCTACGAACCCACACCTCTTTGGGATGTGGGGAGAAACCGGAGCAACCGGAATAAACCCCAGCGGTCACAGGGGAGAACGTGCAAACCCTGCACAGACAGCACCCGAAGTCAGTATCGAACCCGGGTGTCTGGCGCTGTGAGGCAGCAGCTCTACCAGCTGCACCACTGGGCAGTAGATCCTTAGAATTCTCTACCCAAGATGGCTTTGAAAGGCAGTGACTGAATACATTCAGGAAAGGGGTTGTTGGATATTAAGGGAAGCAAGGGTCGTAGGATTAGTGTATGAAAGTGGTTAAAAAAATCCATCAGTACCTCAGTGAAAGACAGCATAGACATAAGGCATATCAATTGTCAGCTTCTACCAGTTTGTTTCATATGTTTATTATGTTCTAGTCTTGTAAGGCTGTACATACCCTGACCCTGTGGGAGATATTATAATGTCAAAATATTACCCTACTAGACTCTTCAGGGATTTTCCGCTATCTATCTCAATCCCCTGTAGGTCATCTCTTAAGCCAAGCATTAAGAGTCAGGAGTGATTGATTGTCACATGTACTGACAAAGGTACAATTAAATTCTCACTTGCTGCAGCTTGCCTGTGTATGCAATAACACCCAGATAATACATAACAAACAAAAAAAAATACTAATAATGGTAATACTAAGTAACTACAATAGTGAAAAACGTCCAGACACGAGGAACTGCAGATGTTGGTTTACAAAAATAAACACAAAGTGCTGGAGTAACTCTATTAAAAAAAAAACAAAGTGCTGGAATAACTCAGTATAAAAAACACAGGTGCTGGAGTAACTCAGTAGAAAAACATAAAGTGCTGGAGTAACTCAGTATAAAAAAAACAAAGTGCTGGAGTAACTCAGTTTAAAACACACATGTGCTGGAGTAACTCAGTAGAAAAACATAAAGTGCTGGAGTAACTCAGTATAAAAAACACAAAGTGCTGGTGTAACTCAGTATAAAATAAACAATGAGTATTTTATACCCCTGCACTTTGTGTTTTTATACCCAGTTACTCCAGCATTTGTGTTTTTTTGTGCTGGAGTAACTCAGCATAAAAGCACAAAGTGCTGGAGTAACTCAGTATAAAAGCACAAAGTGCTGGAGTAACTCAGTATAAAACACCGCTGAAGTCTGTAATGCAATCAAAGACATCGTCCACAGAAGCACCGTACTGTGTTCAAGGGTCTGGTGTTTAGTGGAAAGAAGCAGTTCTTGAACCTGGTGGTCATGGTTTTCAGTGAGAAAACCCTTGTGGACAAATCTGCCCTCCTTCCCCCTTCCTGTTCTACGTCAGATCAGATAAATATTTAGATGTAACTTCACCCTAGCATTATGTGGTCTGATTAACCTACGCACGACAAAATCTTTTAATTTCTAATCCATAAATAAAACCCTGTGTTGCAGGGCAACTATGACTCAGTAAAGACAATGAGGCTAAATATAATTTGACTGAACCTATCTCTGTTCCTTGAGCATTTGTGCTTCTGTTACAGAACTTGCCTTAACTCAGTGCATCACCAGTGCCAGTGCCAAATGGAGAAATGTATTATTTATTAAAACGCGAGTTAATGTGGGAGATGGCAACTATTATTAATTGCCGATCAAACTGACAAGTTAATGGCTTAAGTGGGCTGTAAAAAGGAAACCAAAGATTGGAACAAAGCAGAGATGAGCGATGAAATGTGCATGAACGTATAATCATTTTATACCCAAATGGCAGGAGTCCGGTGAATAAAAGCAGTGCCATTTTAAATATCAAAAGGAATTTGAAAATCAAACCAGTGAAGTGAGAAATCGGCACCCAGATTAGTTGAAACAATGATCAGAATTGACAACTACATCGTGTTTTGTGCCTCTGACCTTGATAAAAGTTTTTTTTTAACGACCCTGGAAAAACGAACTTAGTTGGTGCAGAGCTCATGGGCTCGGGTCAATACATTTAGAGGTATCAGATGTTGACTTCCGGAAACTCTCTGGCGAGGGCCCTGACCCAAAATGTCACCGATCCATGCCCTCCAGAGATGTGCAGGAAGGAACTACAGATGCTGGGTTTACACTGAAGATAGACACAAAATGATGGGGTAACTCAGCGGGACAGGCAGCATCTCTGGGTAGAAGGAATGGGTGACGTTTCGGATCGAGACCCTTCTTCAGAGATGATGCGTGACTCGCTGAGTTACTCCAGCACTTTGTGTCTCTTTTTATGATTCAGCAACTTCCTTGTGTCTAGCTGGTAATTCTATTGATTTCAAATGCCCACAGTATGCATGAGCAAGTGTGTGTGTGTGTGTGTGTGTGTGTGTGTGTGCATGCACATGTGTGTGTATGTGTGTGTGTGTAAGTGTGCATGCAAGGGATATAGCTTGGAAACTGACTTTTCAGCCCACTTGAGTCCACGCTGACTGGCCTCACGCTGTGAGTACACTAACATTACCTTACACACTTGGGATAATTTTACAACTTTTACCAAAGCCAATTGACCTCCAAACATGAACGTCTTTGGAATGTGGGAGGAAACCGGAGCACCCGGAGGAAACCCACGCCGTTACAGGGAGAAGGTACAAATTCCAGCACCTATCCCGAGTGTGTAGTGTAGAACTAGTATACGGGGCGATCTTTGGTCGGCGTGGACTCGGTGGGGTATAGGGCCTGTTTCCATGCTGTATCTCCAAACTAAACTAAAAGAAACAAAGGCCTGGTGTACATCCATGGATTCATGGCGAAGGGCTAGGAGTGGGGAGGGGTCCAAGAGCTGGTAACTGGCCTCTGTACGGTAGAGATTAGAATAACATTGTGGAAGGCAGCATGTTGATGGCCACAGTCCATGATCCACCCTACCTGAATAATCATCACCAGCCCATCTCCCCCACACACAAAGGCAAACGGCCTGCAATATCCATCTGCCTTTCCCTTTCAGTCCATTAAAGATAACCTCCAAATTCTCCAAAAAACTTTCGTTTAGTTTAGTATAGTGAAAGAGAGAGGAAACAGGCCCTTCGGCCCACTGAGTCCGGGACACCTACCAGTGATCCCGGTATACCAGCATTATCCTCCACACACGGTAAAGACAATTTATAATCTTTACCGGAGCCAAATTAACCTCCAAACTGGTACGTCTTTGTGGGAGGAAACCGGAGCACCCGGAGAATACCCATGCGGCCACAGAGAGAATGTGCAGACACCACCCGTAGTCAGGATGGGACCCGGGTCTCTGGCGCTGTAAGGCAGCAACTCTACCGCTGCGCCACCACACCGCCCTGCTGTCCAAGAACAAACTTGTTCTAAGCTGCGGTAAGACTGTGGCAAATGTTGCCTGAGGCCTCAGCTACGACAGTGAGTGGGATTAGTAAGAGTTCAGGGAAGAGATGAAGGAGATACGGTTTCTTTGCCTGGAGCCCCTGGTGGCTTTCTCTCGCAGTGTGATCACTGAGTGTGATTTTGCATGTCAAAGGGATTCATAAATGTTTTGAAAGATCTGAACCCAGCCTTTTAACAAATGGGCAGCGGTTCTGGGTTACAATGCCAATGGATTTATCCAAGGGTCTCATTAACACCGACTCTGAAACCTGCCGAGATGATTTCAGAAACAGTTCCATGTCGGCTGCTTGCCATTTCAATAACCTTTTATGGTCGTCAGAAGTCAGCTGCAACTTTTAGTCCAACTGTGCCAGATAAAAGAGTCTAACTAGAACTGTCTCTGCCCGTGTGGGATTTCAGAGACAATGACTGAGTTGTTAAGCTTCCTCTCTTAGCCAATGTTATTTTTATTCATGTCTTGAGTTCATCAGTTCTGCCTTATAGGTTTGCCACCAGCAACTCTCCGCAGTGTTAAAACAAAAACTTCCACAAAGTGCTGGAGTAACTCAACGCGTCGGGCAGCATGTCTGGAGATCACGATCAACTTTCTTGATCAGTGCGGGTGTCAGGGGTTATGGGGGGAAGGCAGGAGAATGGGGTTGAGAGGGAAAGATAGATCAGCCATGATTGAATGGTGGAGTAGACTTGATGGGCCTAATGGCCTCATTCTGCTCCTATCATTTATGAACATGGAGGGGCGATGTTTCGGGTCGGGTCCCTTCTTCAAACGCAAAAATGTCTCAAAATGTCGCCTCTTCGCGTTTTCCAGAGTGTTGTGCAGTGGCGCAGCTGGTAGAGCCACTGCCTCAATGTGTCAGAGACGCGGGTTCGATCCTGACCTTGTGTGTGTGTGTGTGTGTGTGTGTGTGTGTGTGTGTGTGTGTGTGTGAGTGTGTGTGTGTGTGTGTGAGTGTGTGTGTGTGTGCGTGTCTGTGTGTGTGCGTGTGTGTGTGTGTGCGTGTGTGTGTGCGTGTCTGTGTGTGCGTGTGCGTGTGCGCGCGTGTGTGCGTGTGTGCGTGTAATTTGTACATTCTCCCAGTGACCTCGTGGGTTTCCTCCGGGTGCTCCGGTTTCCTCACACATCCCAATGACATGCGGGTTGTAGGTTAATTGGCCCTCTGTAAACTGCTCCCTAGTGTGTAGGGAGTGGATGAGAAAGTAAGTTAACATAGAACAGGTGATCAATGGCCAGCATGGACTGGGTGGGCCGAAGGACCTGTTTCCTCACTGTATCTATCTGTATCTCTAAACATGACCAGGCTGCTTTTTGGATCGGGACCTTTCTTCAGACTCAACAACAAATCAAAACATCGTCTTTCGCTTTCTCCGGCGATGCTGCCTGACCCACTGACTTACTCCAGCACTTTGTCATTTTTTGGTAAACCAGCATCTACAGTTCCTTGTGTCTGGCTCTCCCCATTGTTCCTGATCCACACTTCATCACCAAAGCACCATTGACACAGTCTCGTTGACCAGCAGGTCTTTGGTTTCAAACCTTTTTGAAACCTTTATTCAATCTCCTATCCTGCCGGAGATGCAATTGTTTTCCGGATCGTAACTCCGGTTGCTCTGCGGCCTAACATCGTGGAGCTGGAGGCCTTGTTCAGGACTGACTCTGAGCCCCACCGCGGGGCGTGGACTTACCATCGGAGTGTGCGATCCCTTGCCTGGGATCAATGCTTCAACAGCGGCCTGCAGACTTCAACATCGAGGAGCTCGCAGTCTCGGGTAGAGACCGATGTCGGGAAGCTCCAAAGTCGCGGAAGGTTCGACCAGCCAGGACCCGGGATCAGATCACCCGGTGCAGGGGAGCTGAGATTCCACCCAATGTGGGAGCTTGATCGCCCCAACACGGAGGGCCCAAACGCCGCCGGCTACGGGAGCCAAGATCGTCCGGTCAACGGAAGGCGCGAGGCCCCCGACCGCGGGAGAACAAAGAAGGGAAGAGATTGAACTTTTTTTCGCCTTCCATCACAGTGAGGAATGTGGAGGAGTCACTGTGGTAGATGTTTTGTTAAAATGTATTTCGTGTGTTCTGGTGCTTTTTATTGATATGACATGATGGCAAAACAAATTCCTCGTATGTTGCAAAACATACTTGGCCAATAAACTATGATTATGAATATCGTCGGCACTTCAGTGGAGTGAGTTCCCTGTACTATCCTGTCACCGAATTCCCAAATTAGTTTGAACCAGAGGACATAGGTTTAAAGTGAAGCAGGAAAGAATTAATAGGAATCTGAGCGGTAACGTTTTTACAGAAAGGGTGGTGGGTATATGGAGCAAGCTGCCAGAGGCGGCACGGTAGCGCAGCGGTAGAGTTGCTGCTTTACAGCGAATGCAGCGCCGGAGACTCAGGTTCGATCCTGACTACGGGTGCTGCACTGTAAGGAGTTTGTACGTTCTCCCCGTGACCTGCGTGGGTTTTCTCCGAGATCTTCGGTTTCCTCCCACACTCCAAAGACGTACAGGTATGTAGGTTAATTGGCTGGGTAGATGTAAAAAATTGTCCCTAGTGGGTGTAGGATAGTGTTAATGTACGGGGATCACTGGGCGGCACGGACTTGGAGGGCCGAAAAGGCCTGTTTCCGGCTGTATATATATGATATGATGATATGATAGGAGGTGGTTGTGGCAGGTACTCTTGTAATGTTTAAGAAACATTTAGACAGGGTACATGGATAAGATAGGTTTAGAGGGATATGGCTCAAAAGCAGGCAGGTGGAACTAATGTAGATGGGACATGCTGGTAGGCTTGGCCAAATTGGGCCATTGTATCACTCTATCACTCTACAACTCTAGTAGGTTAGTGCTGTTTAGACATGCAGCATGGACACACTAAGTCAATGCTGACCATCAACCACCCGTTCACATTAGTTCTACATTATCCCACCTTCTTATCCACTCCCTGCACACTAGGGGCAATTTGCAGAGGGCCCATTCACCTACAAACCCGCACGCCTTTGGGATGTGGGAGTAAACCGGGGCACCCGGAGGAAACCCATGCGGTCACAGGTAATACTTGCAAACTCCACACAGACAGCACTCAAGGTCAGGATCGAACGCAGGTCTTTAGTGCTGTGAGGCAGCGGCTCTGTATTCTGGGCCAAAACGCCTTCTCAATTTCGACTGATGCCGCCAACTCTGATAAACTATTAAACGCAAAAATGGAAATACTTTCCAAATGATCCCGAGGTTAGGATGGAACTTGGGTCTCTGGCACTGTGAGGCAGAGGCTCTACTGCTGCGTCATTGTGCCGCCCAATACTATAAGTATATAAAGGACACTTGGGCAGGCAAACTCCACACACAGACAGCGCCCGAGGTCGGGATCGAACCCGGGTTTCTAGCGCTGGGAGGCAGCGGTTCTACCCACTGCGCCACTGTGCTGCTTCTAATGGCCTTTCTCTTCCCATTACTTTCCCTCTTGCTCATTAATCGGCTACTTACCGTGTTTGAGAGGGCCCCTCAACTTGGTGTTTAGAGTGGCCTTTGAAACCAGCCAGCTAGACAATAACAATGGAAACTTGGCAGACCTTCGAGGTCTAAATGTGGACGGGAAGCCGAGTGTTATGATCTTTCCAAGCCTCAACATGTCATCCTGTTGCTCATCCAGAATACATCCACCCGCAGTAAACTCAGGCCCTGTGAACAAGATGAAAACCTGTTACCTGGTGTCCTGTTTCCCACTGACGTGTGAGTTTGCCGCATAGTTGGCCCTCTGCAAATTGCCCCTCCTGTGCCGCCTCAACATTCCTGAACATGTGGGCGGCACAGTGGGACAGGGGTAGAGATGCTGTCTTACAGCGTCAGAGACCCGGGTTCCATCCTGACTATGGGTGCTTGTCTGAACGGAGTTTGTACATTCTCCCCGTGGCCATTGTGGGTTTCCCCCCCGAGATCTTTGGTTTCTTCCCACATTCCAAAGGCATACAGGTTTGTAGGTTAATTGGATTGGTGTAAAATGAAAATTGTCCATAGTGTGTGTAGGATAGTGTTAGTGTGCGGGGATCGCTGTTCGGTGCGGACTCGGTGGTTCATGCTGTATCTCTAAATTATACTAAATTCCTCGGTGATCTCATTTACCTCCCAGTTCATGTGTAAACATCATCCCCTCCCCTCACCTCACCATTCTATCCTCTCTCAACCTTATTCTGAATTCTTTAATTTTGCAACTTCTGCCTCTGGAACATGACTCTTGCACCCCACCCCATTTCTTTGGAACAACAACAATAGCAGCAGAGTTGCTGTATTACAGTGCCAGAGAACCGGGTTCAATCCAGATTACGGGTGCTGTCTGTAAGGAGCTTATCCGTTCTCCCTGCGACCGCGTGGGTTTTCTCCAGGTGCTCCAGCTTTCCCCCACACTCCAAGGTCGTACAGGTTTGTAGGTTAATTGGCTTCCGTAAAAGTGTACAGTCCTGACTGTGTAGTGTATGGGGTGATGGCTGGACTGCACAGACTCGGTGGGTCGAAGGGACTGTTTCTGCGCTGTATCTCTACAGTCGCCTCTACAGCCTCCCCCCGGAGTGGCCGAGGCCGGAGACCCCGTGGGTCAGAGCCCGCGGGCGAGCGCAGAGACGCGCGCGGCGAGCCGATGGAACCATGAGGTTGGGGCCTGGGTCAGTGTCTGGAGAGGACCTGGCAGCGGTCGTAGGTCTATCCCCAGTGCAAACCAGCATCTGCTGTTCATTCCCACACACTTGGTGTTCATACCTTCGGGTTGTAAGATACCGAAGCAGAACTTGAGGTGCTGTTCCTCCAGTTAACTCACTCCAGTTGATGGAGGAGGCCCAGGACATGAAGGTTATTATGAAAGAAGTTTCAATCACCTCCGTACATTCTCAGCCTGCGGAGTTTTTGTCCGACGTGCCAACTTTTAACACGCAATCAATGAAGGTTGACCCTTCATTCTTAAAATTCTGAGTTGTTCTTTTTTCATATCCAAAAGATTAGCTGAAGGGTAAACTTTCTGAAGGTTTCATCTCAAGCCAATGATGTATTAGTGCAGCAGTAATACAACCAGACTGAGCTGTCATGAACTCTCTGTACAAAAATAGAACCAGTATGTGGGAATAAGCAACAGAAAAATTATCCTGTCCCTGATAGGAAAAGAAAGCAAATTATTTACAGAGGATGAGTTTTAAAGAAAATAATCACTCCTGGAATTTTGTGTGGGATTGAACAAATTTACATTAAAAACTTGGCAAATGCGCCAAGATGCCTTGAGGAAAAAGTTCACTGCCATCGCATATACTGATAATAAACGTCAGGGGACCAAGTACCATTATCGCTGCATTGCATTGCCAGGTCAGGACCCTTTTGCAGACTCTCCTACTGAGATGTGTAGGAAGGAACTGCAGATGCCGGTTTAAACTGACGGTCGACACAAAAAGCTGGGGTAGCTCAGCGGGTCAGACAGCATCTCTGGAGAGAAGGAATGGGCAAGGTTTCGGGTCGAGAAGAAGGGTCCCGCTGAGTTACTTCAGCACCTTGTATTCAGCACTGCATTATGTGCTCCAAGGAATAAAGTCCTCGCCAACCCAATCTTCCCCTGTAGCTCAGGCCCTCGAGCACTGGCAACATCCTCATAAATCCTCTACGCGCCCTTCATAAGTTCATAAGTTATAGGAGCAGAATTAGGCCATTCAGCCCATCTAGTCTACTCCACCATTCAATCATGCCTGGTCTATCTTTTGCTCTCAGCCCCATTCTCCTGCCTTTTCCCCAAAACCCCTGAGACCTGTACTATCAAGAATCTGTCCATTTCTGCCTTTAAGATATCCATTGATTTGGCCTTCACAGCCGTCTGGGGCAATGAACCACCCTCTAACTAAAGAAATTCCTCCTCATCTCCTTTCTAAAGGTGCGCCCTTTTATTCTGAGGCTGTGGCCTCTGGGGCTGGACTCTCCCACTAGTGGAAACATCCTCTCCACATTCACTCTATCCATGTCTTTCACTATTTGGTAAGTTTCATCGAGGTCCCCTCCGATCAAGCTTAACAACATCTTACCTATATCAGAGTGACCAAAACTGAACACAATACCATAAATGTGGCCTCAGCAATGTCTTTTACAACTGTAACATAGAAACATAGAAACATAGAAAATAGGTGCAGGAGGAGGCCATTTGGCCCTTCGAGCCAGCTCCGCCATTCATTGTGATCATGGCTGATCATCTACAATCGTAACATAACCTCCCAACTTCTATACTCATCTGGCTAAAATCTATACTAAATCTTAAAGCCTCGTAACTACCCCAAGTTCTCAAATTCTTTGGATAACTTGTACATCCCATGAGATGCCGAGGGTAGACCTTTTTTTGTACACCTCTGTGAGATCACCTCTCATCCTCCTCCACTAAGAGGAGGAAAGTCCTAGCCTGCCCAACCTCTCCCTGTAGATCAGCACCTCGAGACCGGGCAACATCCTCGTAAATCCTGAGCTCTTCCCACTGCGATTAACTGTGGAGGACATGGACAGACGACATTTTGGGTCAGGAGCATTCAGATTGCAGTGGGGGGGGGGGGGGGGGGGAGGGGGAGCTGGAAAGAGAGTTGAGGGAAGGGACAAAGCCTGGCAAGGATTGGACAGTCTCGGTGCAGGAAAAATGGTCCCGATGTTGGGGGAGTCCAGAACCAGGGGTCACAGTTTAAGAATAAGGGGCAGACCATTTAGGACTGAGATGAGGAAAAACCTCTTCACCCAGAGAGTTGTGAATCTGTGGGATTCTCTGCCACAGAAGGCTGTGGAGGCCAATTCACTGGATGTTTTCAGGAGAAAGTTAGATTTATCTCAGGGCTAAAGGAATCAAGGGATATGAGGAGAAAGCAGGAACGGGGTACTGATTTTAGATGATAGGCCATGATCATATTGAATGGTGGTGGTGGCTCGAAGGGCCAAATGGCCTACTCTCGCAGTGATTTTCTAAGTGATAGGTGGATAAAGGTGAGGGGGGAGGGGGGGGGGGGGTTGATTAGCAGATGGGTAGACAGAGGCTAGAGATGAAAAGGAGAAAAAAGGGTGACAAATGGAGATGGAAAAGGAGACAAAGAGACAAAGGGTGTTAGATAAGAGAAGAGTGAAAGAGGAGTGATGTGTAAAGCCAGAGGGTGGGGTGGATGTTGAAGGGGAGAGGGAGGGGAGGTGGGATTATGGGAGACAAGGGTGTGCACCAGGGTGTGAGGGGGAAGGGATAAAGAGGGGAGGGGGGTGGGGGGAAAGTGGGGGTATTGCCTAAAATTGGAAAATTCAATGTTCACAATGTTGGGTTGTAAGCTACCCAAGTGGAATCTGAGGTATAGTTCTGAAGTGGAGCCAGTCTACATATTCTTCCAATCGGAAGAAAAAACATATCTTTACTTTAGACTTTAGAGATACAGCACGGAAACAGGCCCTTCGGCCCACCGAGTCCGTGCCGACCAGCGATCACCCCGTACACTAGCACTATCCTACACACTCGGGACAATTTATAACCGGAGCACCTAGAGAAAACCCACGAGGTCACAGGCAGAACATACAAACTCCGTACAGACAGCATCCGTATTCAGGATCGAACCTGGGTCTCTGGCGCAGTAAGGCAGCAACTCTACTGCTGCGCCACCGTGCCGCTCCTCAGTATCAGTATCAGTTGAGTCAAGCCAGGAGTTAAATATATCGAAGTGAAATGCTGGAGAGAAATGTCTCTGTGCATTTTTTGCTATAATTAGGGAGAGTTAAATAAACACGCTGTCCATAATTAAGAATCATGTTGAGATTGGAAGGATGGATGTTGGAAAGAAGTCATGGAGATATGGAAATGGTAAATGTGCTGAGAATTATATTTTGGCTATTATTATAACTTCAATGTAACTCAGTGTCTGACTGTGTATTTATTACTTTAAATGGATCTTCATTTGCTTTTTAGTCATAAATGCCAAGGGTTTCTCAGTCGCTATCTGAAGGGTTAGACTTGGAACTGTCTCATTTCCCAATAACAGTTCACGGTGTTTTGATTTCTTTCAGTGATCTGAACAAAATAGATATTCCTACAGCATCCCAACACCAAAATAACAGGCTAAAATTAAGTATTTTGGATATATTTTGGGCCAGAGTTTATGGGGCAATCGATATAGCATTTGGGAAATGGATCAAACGTCAAGAGTGATTAATTGTCATATGTACCGAAATTCCATGAAATTCTTACTTGTAGCAGCGTAACAGGTTTGTAAACGCAATACTCAAAGATAACATACAAGGGAAAAAATCAACAGATTAATAACGGTAATACAAGAGTGAAAATAACCTGAAGTCATTAGTGCAACTGTGTCCGTACTTAGAGGTGGCACAGTGGCACAACAGTGGAGTTCCAGCCTTACAACGCCAGAGGCCTGAGTTCCATCCTGTCTTCGGGTGTTGTCTGTGTGTGGAGTTTGTACGTTCTACCTGTGACTGTTTGGGTTTCCTCCAGATGCTCCAGTTTCCTCCCACATTCCAAAGACGTGCGGGTTTGTAGGTTAATTGGCCCTCTGTAAATTGCCCCTGGTGTTGGTTAGCGTGGATTTTGTGGGCCGAAGAGCCTGTTTCCGTGCTGTATCTCTAAAGACTAAACCATGACAGTCCATAGTTCATAGTTTTGTAGGAAAATAACTGCAGATGCTGGTACAAATCGAAGGTGTCACAAAAAGCTGGAGTACCTCAGCGGGTCAGGCAGCATTTCAGGAGAGAAGGAATGGGTGACGTTTTGGGTCGAGACCCTCCTCGAGTCTGGAGAAGGGTCTTGACTCGAAACGTCACCCATTCCTTCTCTCCTGAGATGCTGCCTGATCCGCTGAGTTACTCCAGCTTTTTGTGATTCCATAGTTCATAGTTTAGTTAGTGTTGTGCAGTGTTCAAGAGCCTGATGATCGCTGGGAAGAAGCTGTTTTTCAACCTAGTCAATAGGTAGAGCAATGGGGTGCAAAATATAGTCCTCAGCATTAGTTCCAGAGACAAAGTCCAATGTCTGCAATGGGCTAGAGGTGAATCAGACAGTACCCTAGCTTATGGACACAGACCTAATCAGGCAAATGGGATTAGCGCAGACAGGCATCACCCTTGGCGTGGATAAGGTGTGTTGAAAGGACCTGTTTCTGAGCTGTACAGATTTATAACTCTATATAACTTACTGACATTGCTTCTCATCCTCCTTGAGACTCCAACTTTAAATTGTCATCCTCGTGTTCAAATCCCACCAAGAGCTCACAATTCCCTTGTTCTGGGACCGACTCCAAACATCAATTTCCAACATACTTTTTGATGCTCCAACTCTGACAGTGCATCGTGGGCACTGACCCCCTCCCCACCCCTCACCAATGAAGGGATAAACAGGAGGCACTGACTCAAAAAAGCAGCCAGCATCACAGCATCATTAAAGACCCACACCATCCTGGCCACGCTCTCATTTCACTCCTGCCATCGGGAAGAAGGTACAGGAGCCTGAAAACCATGACCTTCAGGCTCAAGAACAGCTTGTTCCCAACAACCATCAGGCCATTAAGCACTGCACAATCCTAACCTCAACGATGAACTTCCATGGACTGTCTTTGGTTGCACCAAGGCCTTTGGGGTGTTTTGCACTAAAATTGTGGTTGCTAATCCTTAGAATTTTTATTTATTATATATTACCCGTGTGTTGTGTTTACAGGCTTGTTCTGCTGCCGTGTATGAATTTCGTTGTTCTGGCTAGAACCTAAAACATAGAACTGAACAGCACAAGAACAGGCCCTTCGGTCCACCATGTCTGTGCCAAACAGGACGCCAAGACCATCTCATAACTACCTGCGTATGATCCATATCCCTCCATTCCCTGCATGTCCATGTGGCGATCTAACATCCTCCTAAACGCCACTCGTATCTGCCTCCACCACCGTCCCTGGCAGCCTCTGTGTATAAAAACTTGTCCCACACGTCTCCTTCAAACATTGCCCCTCTCACCTTAAAGCTAGGTCCAGAAATTACTCTAGCCAGTGCATAGTGAAATCTTCTGGCACGATGAGCAGCTTCCGTGCCCGCCAAATTAAGGAGGATGGACGCACGAAGAGCAGGGGCAGCCGTAGGGTATGCAGCATCAACGTAGATTGAAAAATCCTCTTCAAAAACACGCCACCGTTCCGCGAGATCTGCACCAAACACCAAGATCTCCGGTTTCCTGAGAGCAGAAGCCATCGCACACAATGGAAAAATAACAAACTAAGATAAAAACAAGAGGAAAACAATAGAATTTGGAGTAAGTCCGTACCACTTCTGACACCATGTTGTGCTGACCGTATAATAACAGAAGCCTTACACCTGGATAATGACCCAAAGACTTTATTAACTACATGGTAAGCACGACCTCGCGCCTGCACGTTCCACTTACACTAACCCGAATCACACAAGCAGTGGTCACTCAAAAGCTAAAGGGGTGTAACCACAAAAGCATGACACATAACATGAGTGACACCATTACACTAATCTACACTCTTCTCTTTGATTTGTCCATCCTGGGAAAAGAGTGATTGATACATATGATAATTAAGCGTCCTTGAATCTTGACTCCCCCTGTGACAAACATCTTTCCATATTCTTTACATTTGACCTTTACATTTCCATATTCTTTACTTCTTCCTGGAATATCTTTGAAGCTACTGGGGCATTTTCGATTCGCTGTGTAGTGCTACATAAAGCCAACTCTCTGCTCATCCTGATAAATGTAGTGATGAGAATAGTATTTGATTGTGGGAGAGAGTGATTGTGAGGTTAAGTGATAACATCTCAGAAAATGTGACGCAAAAACAAAATGACTTTCCTCACCATCAGGGAAGATTAAAATTGGTGGAAAACTCTTGTTTGCCATTCCATGGTACACACAAGACCAAATAATCTTGTTATCATCGGGTGGTTCATGAGTACGATGTTTTTCTTTGTGTTAAGATAAATCAGCTGCAGTGAAAACAAATTAGCTGCAGTCTTATTTCTAACTAACAAGGGGCTGCACAGTAGCACAGTTGCAGGAGCTGCCGCCTCACAGCGCCAGAGACACGGATTTGATGCTGACCTCTGGTGCTGTCTGTGTGGAGTCAGCATGTTCTCCCTGTGACTGCAGATCAGGGCCACGCACAAGGAGCAATTTTCAGAGGGTTGCCTAACCGACCAACCTGCACATCTTTGGAAGGCGGGAAGAAACCGGAGCACCCGGAGGAAACCCACGAGGTCACAGGAAGAACGTGCAAACTCCACACACAGACAGCACCCCAGGTCAGGATCGAACCCGGGTCCATGCCACTGTGATCAATTGTTTCTTTTCTGATCTAAAACATTAATGGCTTCCACAGATGCTGCCTGACCTGCTAAATATTTCCAGCATTCTCTGTTTTTGTCTCAAATCTTTATGATTCCCCTTGTAATTTTCTTTGTGGTTCCTCTTCAGCGAGGGAGGATCTTCAAATGTTCATCTGGTTTGTTCTGTGAACGAATTTCCACAGTGACCCTTAGATCCCGCCTCTGTATCAATTGGTGGCCAATATTGTTCCCTGATCATCAATACATTTTCCATGTCACATCTGCTTAATGCCATTCATTTTGCGATTGACCTCAGGTTTCTGAACGGACCTTCCATAAGCTAGGATACTGTCCGATTCACCTCTACCCCATTGAGGACTTTGTCTGAGGAACTGCTGCGACCCATTTCAACATTTTCCATTAGTATGAAGATACTGCACGAGAGGGCGTTTCATTGCAGCCGCATGCTATCAAATCAAATCAAAACAAATCAGATAATACTACACATGAATACAAATAAGGTCAAACTCAGGTACAATAGGCAGAGCAAAGGTGAAGATACAGTGCAGAATATAGTTCTCAGCCGAGCCGGTCCTCAGCCTCAACAACTTCTCCTTTGACTCCTCCCGCTTCCTCCAAGTCCAAGGCGTAGCTAAGGGCACCCGCATGGGCCCCAGCTATGCCTGCCTCTTTGTAGGGTACGTTGAACAATCCCTGGTCCAGGCGATAACTGGCCCCATCCCTGAACACCGTTACATTGATGACTGCATCGCTGCTACTGTACCTCCTGCACCCATGCAGAACTCATGGACTTCATCAACTTCACCACCAAATTTCATCCTGCACTCAAATTTACTTGGACCATCTCCGACACTTCCCACCCCTTTCTTGATCTCACAGTCTCCATCACAGGAGATAGACTATTGACTGACTGACATAAACATCCACCACAGCAGATTCCACATTCCTCACTGTGATGGAAGTTAAATCATCTTCCTCTTTGTTCACCGTGGTCGGGGCTGTTGAATCATTGGCATTCGCCGCTGCCGACTGGCCGAGGCCCCTCAAGTCGGGATGATCGAAACTCCTCGCGTCGGGACGGTTGAAACACTCTCCGCAGCATGGAGCTCCAGAGTCGGCCTTTTCTTACCAGAGACCGTGGGCTTCTCGGTGTTAAAGTCGCGCGGTTGGAGCTCTCCACGGTCGATCCTCAGCAAAGGATCGCAAGCTCCGATGTTAAAGTCCGCGCCGCGCCCGCGGCATGAAACGCCGGGCCGGTCTCCAGGAAAGGCCACCAACTCCTCAATGTTAGGCCGCAGTGGGGACGGAGATACAATACGGAGAAAAATCACATCTCAATCGAGGTAAGAGATTGAAAAAAAGTTTCCCCCCAATTCCCCCCCCCCCACCCCCCCACATAAAACAAACCAAGAAACACTAAAACATACTTTAACACATACTTAAAATGATAAAGACAGTAGAAAGCCCTGGCATTCCCTCTCTCTCTAACCCTCCCCCACCTAAGTCGCCCTAGCTTCCTGTTTTCACCCTATAAACAGCTAACAATGGCCTGTTTTCTTTATCATTGTTACCTTTTTTGCTTATCTTTTACTCATTGTTCTTTATCTCTCCTTATCACCGTCTATATCTCTCGTTTCCCTTATCCCCAACCAGTCTGAAGAAGGGTCTCGACCCGAAACGTCCCCCATTCCTTCTCTGCCTGTCCCGCTGAGTTACTCCAGCTTTTTGTGTCTACCTATAGTTCTCAGCATTGCAGAGCGTCAGTTCCAGAGACAAAGTCCAATGTCCGCAATGGGGGTAGAGGTGAATCGGACAGTGCCCCAGCTTATGGACGGACCGTTCAGCAGCCTGATCACAGAGGGGACGAAGCACGGAATGGAGGGATATAGATCACCTGCAGGCAGAAGAGATCAGTTTAAATTGGCATCATGTTTGGCGTAGATGCTGTTCTATGTTCAGTCTGCAAGAGTTGACTCCAAGTCTTTGAAGCAGGTTTCTAGACAATAGTCTGACACCAGGGCCTGACTCCTTTTAATAGTGCCGGTTTAACGAGTCTGCTACGTACTTTCAAAACAAAATATTCAAAGGAAGGCAGACTAATTTTCAGCCCCCAGGAGCCTGCGCTGTCTTGTTTACACGGTTGCCTTGCTGATCGGCTGTCATGTAAAGATTAATGATCCGTGGAAACTGGAACAACAACTTGGAGAGACTTGCTCCTCAACACAGCAGCACCTTTGTTGAATCTGAAGACTTTCCAGCGCTGAATTTGCAAAATATAGCAAAACACAAAGTGCTGGAGCAACTCAGCAGGTCAGGCAGCATCTCTGGAGAACATGGATAGGTGACGTTTCAGGTCGGGACCCTTCTTCAGACTGATTGTAGTGGGAGGGGGAGGGGGAGCTGGAAAAGAGAGGTGGGGGGGGGGACGGGACTGCAGAGCCTGGCGAGTGATAGGTAGATACAGGTAAGGGGAGTTTAATTGGCGGATGGTGGAGTAAGTGACAAAGGCGAGAGGTGAAGAATAAGACAAAAGGGCGTCAGATAAGGAGAGAAGAGGGCAAAATAAAATCAGGGGGAGGGATGTAGGGTATTTACATTTCATTCCACTTCTTCTCCCTATCTGAAGGCCTTTTGTTTCCTTTTCACCTTCAGTACCTTTGGCGCAGTGGTAGAGCTACTGCCTTACAGCGCCAGAGAGCGGGGATCGATCCTGACTATGGGTACTGTCTGTACGGAGTTTGTACATTCTCTCTGTGACCTGCGTGTGTTTTCTCCGAGATCTTCGGCTTCCTCCCACACTCTAGAGACGTAAGGGTTTGTAGGTTAATTGGCTTGGTATAAATGTAAATGGTCCCCAGTGTGTGTAGGATAGTGTTAGTGTACGGGGATCGCTGGTCGGCGCAGATTAAGTGGTCCGAAGGGTCAGTTTTGCGCCGAATTTCTAAACTAAACTAAACTAAGCATTTGTCACTTACTCCACCCATCTGCCAATCAACCCCTTCTCACACATATCCACCTATCACTCACAACCTTTGTTTCACCCCCACCTCTCTTTTTCGGCGTTCTCTCTCCCCTACTGCGATCAAACTGAAGAAGGGTCCCAACCTGAATCATCATCTGTCCACTCCCTCCACAGATGCTGCCTGACCTGCTGGGTTCCTCCAGCGCTTTGTGTTTGGCTCAAGATTCCAGCATCTGCAGTTCCTTGTGTCTTCCAATTGCAAAATATATCAATGTTTATGTTGGCTGTAAATGATACCACAATATTTCGAGGATACTGAATGATGAAAATAATTTACAACTATGAGTGTGGTTATTAAAACCATAATGTTTTTAAGTGTGCTTGAAGATCCTTCTGATATAATGGACTAAATATAGAGACTTTGCCAATGAGAAAGCTTGAGTCACTGTAAATATATGATCATTGGCAGGAGCAGTCTTTAATAACCCTTCTGTTGCCTTGAACTTTACCACATTTATGCAAAGAGCTTTAATGAGATATTTCAAAATAATTTGCAGTACATTAAAATGTTGAACCAGCTTGCGTTGAGTGTTTCAGTGACAAACTATAGATATATAGAAGGTATCACAAAATACTTGAGTAACTCAGCGGGTCAGGCAGCATCTCTGGAGACCCTTCTTCAGACTGAGAGTCAGGGGAAATGGAAACGGTGATTATAGAGAAATATAGAACAAATGAATGAAAGATATGCAAAAATGTGACCATGATAAAGGAAACAGACAATTGTTAGCTGTGGGCTAGGTGAAAACGAGTTACAGACAATGAAGCTCAACAAGACGACTTTGAAGCTCGTACGACTTGGGTGGGGGAGGAATGGAAAGAGAGGGGACGCAAGGGTTACTTGAAGTTAGAGAAATCAATATTCAGACGGCTGGGTTGTAAGCTGCCCAAGCCAAATATGAGGTGTTGTTCCTCCACTTTGCATTTGGCCTAATGTTTGGTTTAATAAAGACAGAAGCTCAGTGTTTTGCTGTGCCCTGGTATGCATTGATGTACATGTTTTTTCCTGAGACAGTTTATGCTGCTCAATCTGCTTTCTATGTGAGTGTGTGTACATTTGTTTTCTCTGCAATGTGGAACAGAAAATCACTTTGTAGCACTTTTCATATGTGATTTATCAAGTGTGTTTCAACAACATCACTGTAAGCCCCCAGAGAGAGCTTTATATGACTCAGAAACATTGCGCGCAACGCTTGAATGTCTTTAATTAATCTAATCGCGGTTGGATTAATCATGTTGCAAGCATTTGCATAAATCATAAACGCAAACTAGAAACCAATGCTTCAAATGAAGTTAGTGTGTGAGATGTAAAATGCAAAGTGATGGAGGAACTTTAGCGGGTCAGGCAGCATCTGTGGAGGACATGGACGGGTGACATTTTGGGTCGGGACCCTTCTTCAGACGGATGCAGTGGTGGGTGGGGGGGTGGGGCAGAAAGCTGGAGAAGAGAGGTGGGAGCGGAACAAGGCCTGGCAAGTGATAGGTGGATGCAGGTGAGGGTGGGTTGAAGGGCAGATGGGCGGAGTAAGCGACAAAGACTGGAGGCGAAACGGAGACAAAATGAGGTCAGATATGGAGAGGAGAGGAATGAAGTGTAAAGACAGAGGAGGGATGTGGGTGAGAGGGGAAGAGGGAGGGGAGAGCCGGGGTGGGGGTTGGGGGGAAAAGCAAAATGAGGGACTCAGGGATGGGAGATCAGTCTACAGAGGAGGGGAAAGGAGCAGAGTGACTGGGGGAAGCAAATGAATGAATAGGAACCTATGTGGGTTCTGCACACAATCTCAACTCCTTTGTAACTAATTCAAACTTAATTCTTCCTCAGATAGACACAAAAAGCTGGAGAAACTCAGCTTGACAGGCAGCATCTCCAGAGAGAAGGAATGGGTGATGTTTCAGAAGAAATGGGTGACGTTTCTGGTCGAGACCCTTCGAGGGTCCCTACCTGAAACGTCACCCATTCCTTCTCTCCAGAGATGCTGCCTGTCCAGCTGAGTTACTCTTCCTCCACTTAATTCTTCCTCAGGCTGACGGTTGCACTCTACCCCATAAAACAATTCAGACTGAATCTCCTTCAGAGGAAGGATGCCGACTCGAAACGTCACCTGTCCATGTTGTCCACAGATGCTGCCTGACCTGCTGATTATGTAAATCAGCATCTGCAATTCCTTGCTTATCTTTATGAATGGCTGCTGGTCGTTCTGTTATCTCTGACGGTGGCTGGTGGTGGCAACAGTGTCTGTACACGACAAGATAGACACAAAAAGCTGGAGTAACTCAGTGGGACAGACAGCATCTCCGGAGAGAAGGAATTGGGTGACGTTTCGGGTTGAGACCCTTCTTCAGACTTTCTTCTTCATCAGTCTGAAGAAGGGTCTCGACCTGAAACATCACCCATTCCTTCTCACCAGAGATGTTGTCTGTCCCGCTGAGTTACTCCAGCATTTTGTGTCTATCTTCGGTTTAAACCAGCATCTGCAGTTCCTTCCTGTACATTCTATGTACTCCAGAGTGGCTGTGCTAATCTCCTCACAGCTACTGGTTAATCTTGTTTGTCACATTGAGGAGGCACAAAGTAAAGGCTTTAGACTTTAGAGATAGAGCGTGGAAACAGGCCCTTCAGCCCACCGAGTCCGTGCCGACCAGCGATCACCCCGTACACGAGTACTGTCCTGTACACGAGGGGTAATTTATAAATTCACAGATGCCAATTAACCTGCTAAACCTGTATGTTTTTGGAGTGTGGGAGGAAACCAGAGCACCCGGTGAAAACCCACGCGGGCACAGAGAGAACGTACAAAATCCGCACAGACCGCACCCCAGGCCAGGATCGAACCCGGGTTTCTGGCGCTGTGAGGCAGCAACTCTGCCGCTGCGCCATCGTGCCGCCCCTAAACCATCGAGAACTTCCCTTCATAGCATATGAGCATCCAGTCATTTACGTCTCATTGGTCACTGACAAGGGTCAACTAGCGCGGGGGTTTTAAAACAACTAAACAAATGTAGTGGGTCTGGGCGCGGCAGGAATCAGGCAAGACGACAGGTAAGGATGAACAATAACTTTAATGCAGCATCAGAACATCCACTCTCTTCAGTCTCCCGCACGAGTAAAATCTCGCCCCTTCAGGCAAACCCCTTAGCTCCAGACCCCTCCCCAGCCCTGTCCACTCACTGCCGAGGGGGATGACCCAGGGAGTGGCCTAATCCCCCCTGTCCACTCAGTGCCGAGGGGGATGACCCAGGGAGTGGCCTAATCCCCCCTGTCCACTCACTGCCGAGGGGGATGACCAAGGGAGTGGCCTAACCCCCGGGCACCGCCACAGGACCCTCCCCCCCCCCCCCGAGAACCGGAGGCACGAAACGGACAGGGGGACGTACGAGACGACCAGCCCGTGTGCGCACCACGGCGGTCGCAGGAACCGGAACCACACCGCCAGGGGAAGACAACCGCGGGGACACTGGGGGTAAGGGCCGGGACGCAGGACGACCCCGAGGGTGAGGCCGCGCCAGCAGGACCGGCTGGCTAACGTCACAGTCTCAGGACGACCCCCCATGTCCAAAACGAAGGTGGCAGAGCCACGCTCGAGCACCCTGAACGGTCCTTCACAAAGATGAAAATAAGTTTCAAAACAATTCTTCAATTTTACATAACTAATCAACAATTTCTCCCGGAGCTCCTTTTTCTCCCACCTCTCTTCCCTGTGCCCCACCTGGATGTGCACTAATTTCTCCCACTATCTTGACCTCTTTCCCCCCCAGCCCCCCCCCCCCCCCCTCATTCCCTACCACCTGCACCCCTTCCTTTGGCCTCACAACTCACGCCTCATCTCACAGCCCACTTGTCTCTTTTTCCCCTCTGTCCTTTCTCACATGTCTGCCAATCAAACTGTCCCCCCTTCCCCTCACTTGTATCCACCTATCACTCGCCAAGCTTTGTCCTGCCCCCATCTCTCTTCCAGCTTTCTCTCCCCCCCCCCCCCCCCCCCCGTCCCTTACTACAACCAGTCTGAAGAAGGGTCCTGACCTGAACGCTGCCAATCTGAACGTCTCTCCATGTTCTCCAAACATGCTGCCTGACCCACTGAGTTCCTCCAGCACTTTGTGTTTTTTTGCTCAAGATGTCAGTATCTGCAGTTCCTCGTGTCTACTTGTCCACTGTTGGAAATCCCTGGTGCGTGTGAAAGCCAGTGAGTACGCAGGGAATGGTGGGATGGTGCATCATATAAGTCTGAAGAAGGGTCCTGACCTGAACATCATTTATCCATGTTCTCCAGAAATGCTACCTGGCCTGGTGAGTTCCTCCAGCACTTTGTGTTTTTTTGCTCAAGATTCCAGCATCTGCAGTTCCTCGCATAATGATTGCTGTTTGATATTTTCACAAGTTCACAAGTTATAGGAGTAGAATTAGACCACCATTCGGCCCATCGAGTCTGCTCCGCCAATCAATCATGGCTGACCTCTGCCTCCTAATCCCATTCTCCTGCCTTCTCCCCATAACCCTTGACACCCGTTCTAATCAAGAATTTGTCTCTCTCTGCCTTAAAAGTATCCACTGACTTGGCCTCCACAGCCCTCTGTGGCAATGAGTTCCACAGATTAACTACCCTCTGACTAAAGAAGTTCCTCCTCACCTCCTTTCGAAAAGAGCGCCCTTTAATTCTGAGGCTCTGACTTCTGGTCCTGGACTCTCCCACCAGTGGAAGCATCCTCTCCACGTCCACTCTATCAATGTCTTGCATAATTCTGCAAGTTTTAATGAGGTCCCCCCCCCCCCCTTCAACCTTCTAGACTCCAGCGAGAAGAGGCCCGGGGCTGTCAAAGGCTCGTTTTGTTTATCCTCACAATCTACATCTATTGCCATCAGAGCTAGGACATACATTTCAGTACTTTATCATTTTTCACGACCTATATATATCTATATATATAGAAACTAACTGCAGATGCTGGTACAAATCGAAGGTATCACAAAATGCTGGAGTAACTCAGCGGGTCAGGCAGCATCTCTGGAGAGAAGGAATGGGTGATGTGTTGGGTCGAGACCCTTCTGTTTCCTTTTTTCTGTTACCTATCACCTATGTTAGGCTTTTCAATCAGGTTCCTCACAGACTGTCTTCAGGTTTAGGTTTGTTATTGTCGCATGTACCGAGGTACAGTGAAAACCATTTGTTTTGCATCCTATCCAATCAGATCAGACATACCAGGCATATACGCAATCAGTTCAAACTCAAGTACAATAGATAGGGCCAAGAGGAAGATAGGGAGTGCAGAGGTGGCGCGGCGGTAGAGTTGCTGCCTTACAGCACCGGAGACGCAACTTTGATCCTGACTACGGGTTCTGTCTGTACGGAGTTTGCACGTTCTCCCAGTTGGTTACCTCCGGGTGCTACAACAACATTGGGGAAAATTTGGAAAGACTGGGCTTGTATTCACTGGAGTTGAGAAGTCTGAGAGGGGATCTTATTGAGACGTTTTAAATTATGAAAGGACTGGACAAGCTGGATGCAGGAAAAATGTTCCCAATGTTGGGGGAGTCCAGAACCAGGGGCCACAGTCTAAGAATAAAGGGGAGGCCATTTAAAACTGAGGTGAGAAAAAAACTTTTTCACCCAGAGAGTTGTGAATTTGTGGAATTCTCTGCCACAGAAGGCAGTAGAGGCCAATTCACTGGATGAATTTCAAAGAGAGTTAGATAGAGCTCTCGGGACTAGCGGAATCAAGGGATATGGGGAGAAGGCAGGCACGGGTTACTGATTGTAGATGATCAGCCATGATCACAATGAATGGTGGTGCTGGCTTGAAGGGCCAAATGGTCTCCTCCTGCACCTGTTTTCGATATTTCTATGTTTCTATTTCAAAGTGTCTTGGACAGATACATGAATAGAAGAGGTGTAGATAGATATGGCACATATGTGGGCAAACAGGACTAGCTTAGATGGGCATCTTAGTAATAGAGTCATAGACTAGTACAGTGTGGAAACAGGCCCTTCGGCCCAACTTGAACTTGCTGGCCAACATGTCCCATCCACAGTTATCCCTCTAAACCAGTCCTATCCACGTACCTGTCTAAATGTTTCTTAAATGTTGCGACAGTACCTGCCTTACCTAACTCCCCTGGCAGCTCAATCATAAACCCACCTCCCCTCAGGTGTAACTTTGAAGCCTATTAAATCTTTCCCCTCTCGCCTTAAAATGAGGGTGAATGAGTCGGCATGAATGAGTTGCGTCGAAGGACCTGTTTCCACGCTGTGTGAATCTATGGCTCTATTTGTGTCTCCATAATAATGGCACTTTGACAAGAATGATGGCGGACTGTTGTGGAGGCGAACCAGGACATTCTTGGTGCACATGACACCCCAATACACTTCTCTTCCTGAGAAACGATTGACTACGGTTTAGGTTTATTATTGTCACATATACTGAGGTACAGTGAAAACCTTAGTTTTGCATGTTATCCTAGCAGATCAGATAATACTGTACACAGATACAATACAGTTCAAACTCAAATACTCCGGCCCACCGCCCGTAGAGAACCGCCCCGGTCTCGACCGCCCCCACAAGCCGTGGGATCAGCCGCAGGACAACCCCCGCCCCCACAATGTCTCCACTGTCTCGTGTGCATGCCACATGTACAGTCGGCAAGTTGCTGGTTCCAGCGGCTTTAGGGCTTGTCTACCTAGCACGTGAAGCCTGGGTTCGGCGGATTGCGCGGAGGAAACCACCAGAAGGTTCAACGGGCAGAAAGACGATCCCAGCAAAGCGCCGTGGAGCGCAAACAGGGCAGAGTGAGATACGTAGGGCACTTCTGACCATCCGCTGCATCCTGACCTGTCCCCAGCCGTCTCGACTGTGTCTTGCTGCTGGAACCCGATAGGCCGGGACAAGAGAGTGAGGCTGACAATCTGCGCAACTCCCCCTCACTTAAATCCAAGTCAAGTGCAAGTCATGACTTCAACCTCGGCCAGCGTACCGCGGCTGGCGGCGATCCCAATCAGCGGTGGAAATAATAAGATTGAAAGTGAAGTCATGGTCATCTTCGAACCCGAAGGACGAACAACAACACTATAGATAGAGCGAAGGGGAAGATACAGAGTGCAGAAGTGTTTCCATTACCAGCTCCACTGTGCCACCCCTGCTGCAGATAACTCTTCCTTCACTCAAATCTAGACTTTAGGCTTAGACATTACTTTGGACGTTAGAGGCACAGCATGGGAACAGGCCCTTCGGCCCGCAGAGTCCGCACCGACCAGTGAACCCCTTACACTATCCTACACTCCAGGGACAATTTGCAATTTCACCCAAAGCCAATTAACCTGCACGTCTTTGGAGTGTGGGAGTAAACCGGAGCACCCGGAGAAAACCCACGCAGTCACAGGGGGAACGTACAAACTCCGTGCAGACAGCACCCAAGATCAGGGTCGAACCCGGGTCTCTGACGCTGTAAGGCAGCAGCTCCACCTTAAAAATCATTTACGGGTTTGCACTGAATCTAAAAAATGTAAGGCAATGTTTGTTCTACTCAAACGGCAACTTTGACCAAGAGACTGGTATGTCTTGTCCTGCAACTTGTGCCTCAAGGGGAAGGCACTTTCACCCTGACAGCAGTGAGCTTATCCCAATCAACATCACCCACCCCATTCACATCCTGACTCATTCCTTTTATATAATAAATAACAGTGCTGGCGTGGTATTATCATGCTTTATAAACACATTTTATCCGTGCGAAAGAGATGGAAGAAACTGCAATCTTATTACCCCATTAGAGTGTAAAATGGCTCCAGTAAAATTCTATCTGACAGAGAATGCAATTTATTCTTTGACATCTGAAACCATACCTACAAAATTGCAGCATTACAAGACAAATTGGTGTAAGCCGACATAATAAATTGTGATCGTTAAGTTGCTGCCAACTTTGTACGACCAAATAGGAGCAATTGACATGTTACATCAGCCTTCTTGACTGGAAAGCTACCAGGACATTGGACTTATTTAGAATGAAGCGGGAGACATAATGGAGAAATTAACGGACAGGCGGCATTCAGAAAGAATAACGGGCAATGAGTGGTTCATTGAGCATCTTTATTCAAACCCAGCTGCAATTTCAGGCTTCAAAAGGGAATTCCTGGGTTAGATTTGCCTTGAATTTTTCCCCCTCATCTTAAACCAATTTGGTCTGCTTCTTGATTCCCCTGCTCCCCAGCGTGGCATTGTGGTGCAGAGGTAGAGTTACTGCCTTGCAGCGCCAGAGACCCGGGTTCGATCCTGATTGTGGGTGCTGTCTGTACGGAGTTTGTACACTCTCCCTGTGACCTCGTAGGTTTTCTCCAGGTGCTCCAGTTTTCTCCCACACTCCAAAGACGTGCCTTCGGTTAAAAACTATCCCCAAAACTATCCATAATGCGTAAGATAGAGCTAACGTACGGGATGATCGCTGGTCGGTGCGATCTCGATGGGCCGAGGGGCCTGTTTCCGCGCTGTATCTAAACTAAACTAAAAGATTGCGCATTTACCCTATACATTCCTCTCATGATCCAAAACATAGTTCCTCCATTCAAACTGTTCTGGTTGTTATCTGACGCCAATGTGCAATAATACTATCTTTTGTAGGGTTGCCAACTTTCTCACTCCCAAATAAGGGACAAAAGGAGACATCACCTCCCCGCGCCCCATGTGTCCTCACCAGCCAGCGGCCAAGTACTCCCGCTCCACCAATGGCAGCCGGCCGGGCCGGGAGACGGGTTGCCATGCAACCTCCGGTAGGCGGAGCCCGAGCCTCCGGGCTACAGTGTCCAGGCCTGCAGTGTCCGGGCCTACAGTGTCCGGGCCTACAGTGTCCGGGCCTACAGTGTCCGGGCCTACAGTGTCCGGGCCTACAATGTCCAGGCCTACAGTGTCCGAGTCTGCCGTGCCCCCGGGACTAATATGGGACAAGGGCGGTCCCGTACGGGACAAACCAATTTGGCCCAATATACGGGATGTCCCGGCTAGTACGGGATAGTTGGCAACCCTAATCTTTTGCACTATGGAAACTTTTGCAATGTGGGCTCTTCTCTCATGAGTTATGTCCACCCCTCCCCCCCCCCCCCCATCCCATTCATTGTTGCCTTGATCATGTCATTCAATGCACACATAATACTTTTCTTTTAACATCTAAAGTAAGTATTCTCCCTCAGCTTTCCATTCTGCAATTACTCCAACCTTTCTGCTTTTTTTGCAGTACTGTGCATTGCAATTAATCTTCCCACACCAGGGTTTTGTTTTTATATCCCCACGTGTTATTGCCGATCGTCTTATTTTCTTTATCTAGCCCAGGATTCATTCAGCACAAATCCAGTGATCGACTCTTTCAGACCCATTCCTTCTCTCCCGAGATGCTGCCTGACCTGCTGAGTTACTCCAGCATTTTGTGAAATAAATACCTTTGATTTGTACCAGCATCTGCAGTTATTTTCTTACACAACTCTTTCAGAGGGATCTGCAATTTCTTTACATATTTCTCTTCATAATTATTGACAAAAAAGCCTTTGAATTGACCGGAAGAGACTGCAATGCCAGTGATAATTCAGTGATATGCAATTTATTTACATATTTGTGCATTTATTTAAGGAAAAGTCTTTGAATTAATTGGATGATACATCAGTGCCAGTGGTGATGCAGCAATGCCAGTGGTAATGCAGCCATGCCAGTGCTAATGCAGCGGCGCCAGTGATAATGCAGCAGTGCAGTGGTAATGCAGCAGTGCCAGTGCTAATGCAGCAGTGCCAGTGGTAATGCAGCGGTGCCAGTGGTAATGCAGCGGTGCCAGTGATAATGCAGCAGTGCCAGTGATAATGCAGCAGTGCCAGTGATCTGCAATTCCTTTCTATAATTTTGTGTTTATTTAAGGAAAACTTTGAATTAATTGGAAGATGCGGCAGTGCCGGTGATAATTTGGCAATTTATTTCTATGTTCTTTTAATTAAAGAAAAGTCTTTGAATCGGTTGAAAGATACTGCAATGGAAACAGTCTTATCTCTGATTATTTTTGGTTGGCTGTTCCCATCGCAGATGCAGAAACTAGGATTCATGCAGCCAGCCCCCTCAAGGGAATGCAACTATGCAAGATTTGCCAATGCAACAAGGTGGGAGCCCGGGAGGAGATGATCGACAGGCGCATGTGACGCAAGGCGGTGCGCTCCCTCAAAAGGAGCCCCAGGAGTCCAGGCAGTGTCACTGCCGATGTGTCAGAGCTCCCTGCAGTCCAGTCCAGTCGATGCAAGGCTCTCTGCAGCTCACAGGCAGCGTTGGAAGCATGAATGAGATCAAACTCGCTGTGTTGGGATCAGAAGGGGTCGGGAAGTCAGGTGGGCAAACTTTGCACAGCACACAACCCTCGTGCATTGCATTAAGTTACATTTCTGCAAGTGCAACCTTTGCATCACTGGCTGTAACAAGATTTCCGCGTTTGTTTGTTTGTTTGTTTGCAGCGCTCATCGTGCGTTTCCTAACCAAGCGCTTTATTGGCGAGTATGCGTCCAACTCAGGTAAGTAAGTAAGCTGGGGAGGGCATTTGGAGCAAATGTCAGCTCGAAAGGAAATATATTCTTGCAAATATCAGCTCGGTTTGGAAAAACTCATGCATAAATGTGTGGGTTGCAACAGCTGGGAGGATATGTTTCAAAGTGCATCCTACTAGCAGGAAAATAAATTGGGGGATGTGTCTTAATATTTGGACAGTGAAATCCATTTATGTTTTTGAAAGCATGCAAAATGCTTGCTTGAAATGTCATTGAAATGTAGTTGACTCTACTATGCACTACAGATCGTTTTGGTCAGGAATGCATATATATTGTTAAATTGTAGATGCTGTAAGTTGATGTACAGAGGGATCTTGAAGTCTAATTTTCTGAAAATGGCTCAAAGTCGAAGGCAGAAACAGGCCCTTCAGCCCTATTTCTCCATGCCAACCAAAATGCCCCATCTAAGCAAGTCCCATTTGCCCGCGTTTGGCCCATATCCATCTAAACCTACTAATCCAGGAAATAGAGTGGTGAAGAAGGCATAGATATGCTTGCCTGGATCGCATCTGCCTCCACCACCACCCCTGGCACCCACCACTCGCTGTAGAGAAAGAACTCGCCCCGCGCATCTCTCTTCGACTTTGCCCCTTTAACCTTAAAGCTGTGTCCATCCAGACTTTGACTTTGCACCCTGGGAGAAAGGTTCTGACTGTCCACCCGATCCATACTGGAGGGCATAGCTTTAAGGTGAGAGGAGCAAAGTTGAAAGGAGATGTGTGGGGTAAGTTCATTAAATCAAATGTGTGGCACAGCACCAGAGACTCTGGTTCGATCCTGACCTCGGGTGCTGTGTGTGTGTGTGTGTGTGTGTGTGTGTGTGTGTGTGTGTGTGTGTGTGTGGAGTTTGCGCGTTCTCCCTGTGACAGCGTGGGTTTCCTCCGGGTGCTCCGGTTTCCTCCCACGTCCCAAGGACGCGCGGGTTTGTAGGTTAATTGGCCCTCTGCAAAACATCGCCTCCAAGTGTGTAGGGAGTGTATGAGGAAGTGGGATAACATGGAACTAGTGTGAACGGGTGGTCGACGGTGGATGTGGACTTGGCGGGCCGAAGGGCCTGTATACACACGACCCCTAAACTAAATCCAGTTGAAAGACTGGAGCGACTAGGCTTGTATACACTGGAATTTAGAAGGGGATCTTATCGAAACGTATAAGATTATTAAAGGGTTGGACACGTTAGAGGTAGGAAACATGTTCCCAATGTTGGGTGAGTCCAGAACCAGGGGCCACAGTTTAAGAATAAGGGGTAGGCCATTTAGAACGGAGATGAGGAAAAACTTTTTCAGTCAGAGAGTTGTGAATCTGTGGAATTCTCTGCCTCAGAAGGCAGTGGAGGCCAATTCTCTGAATGCATTCAAGAGAGAGCTAGATAGAGCTCTTAAGGATAGTGGAGTCAGGGGGTATGGGGAGAAGGCAGGAACAGGGTACTGATTGAGAATGATCAGCCATGATCACATTGAATGGTGGTGCTGGCTCAAAGGGCCGAATGGCTTACTCCTTCACCTATTGTCTCACAATAACGGACCGTGGAGGGAGGTTGGTGTCCGTGGTTGCCAATTGTTCACTATAACTGATTGAGGGTTGATAGAAATTCATGAAAAAAAACCATATTTATAAACAAAATTGATTTATGAAAAAATACATATTAAAAAAATTATAAAAATCCAAGTTTTAAATTCAAAATTAAATTGAAATTGCTAGTAACAATTTCACTCCGGAGAGTTTTTCCGTCTACCGACAAGACAGAAGGAAGGAATCAGGCAAGTCGAGAGGAGGGGGAGTGTGCTTTATGGTTAACTCTTCGTGGGCCATGGATGTCTGCGTTTTAACTATACACTGCTCCCCGGTTCTGCAGCTGTTGACCATTAAAGCTAGACCTTTCTACCTCCCCAGAGAGTTCAGTTCAGTCCTCCTTACTGCTGCTTACATCCCCCCACTCGACCCGAAACGTCACCCATTCCTTCTCTCCTGAGATGCTGCCTGACCTGCTGAGTTACTCCAGCATTTTGTGAATAAATCCCCCCCACAGGCTGATAAATTTCTAGCCCTGGACGAACTGTACGGGATTGTAAATGAGCTGGAGAACTCCCATCCTGAGGCTGCGTTCATTGTTCTAGGAGACTTTAACAGAGCCAATATGAAGAAGGTTCTCCCAAAATACTTCCAACACATCACTTTTCCCACTCGGGGAGAGCAGACCCTGGACCATTGTTACACCCCATCCAGAGACTGTTATAAGCCCGTCCCTCGCCCTGCTTTTGGTAAGGCAGATCACTGTTCCATTCTACTGCTGCCTGCATACAGGCAGAAACTAAAATAGGAAAAACCGGTTTCCAGGGTTATATATAAATGGAACAATGAGGTTGATGAGGCCTTACAGGACTGCTTTGACACAACTGACTGGCAGATGTTTGAAGATGCAGCAGAAGGCAATATCAACGAATACACAGACTCTGTCTTAGGCTACATAAGTAAGTGCATCGATGATGTGGTTCCAAAAGCCACCATCTGCACTTACCCAAATCAGAAACCCTGGGTCGGACGGCAAATCCGTGCTAAACTTAAAGCACGGACTACTGCCTTCAACTCATTCGACCTCAACGCCTACAAGGTAGCCAGATATGACATCCGGGGGTCCATCAGGAAAGCCAAGAGAGACTACAGAAACAAAGTGGAATCTAACTACTACAGCTCGGACTCCAGACGCATGTGGAGTGGATTACGCTGCGTCACAGACTACAAAGGGAAAAACAGGAGCACTGTTCAGCCTACCGCATCGCTCCCGGACCAGCTTAACACCTTTTACGCCCGGTTCGATGCAGACAACACAGCGTCCACCATGAGTCCACAGGTGTGCAGGGGGGCTACCACACTGTCCTTACAAACGGCAGACGTGAGGCGGTCCTTCAAAAAGGTCAACGACCGCAAGGCTCCAGGGCCGGATGGTATTCCAGGGCGGGCTCTCAGAGGGTGTGCTGATCAACCGGCAGTTCACCAACATCTTCAACCTCTCTCTGAGTCAGTCTGTGGTTCCCACCTCCTTCAAAGCATCCATCATCATTCCTGTCCCAAAGAAACCGGTAACCTCCTGTTTAAATGACTACCGTCCTGTCACACTGACATCAGTCATCATGAAGTGCTTCGAGCAACTAGTCAAAACTCACATCTGCTCCTCTCTCCCTGACACCTTGGACCCTCTTCAGTTTGCATATAGACCAAATAGGGCCACGGACGATGCCATCGCCATGGCAATATATACTGCGCTCACCCACCTGGACAAAGGAAATACATATGTGAGAATGCTCTTTATTGACTACAGCTCGGCATGCAACACTATTATTCCCTCTAAACTCGTCCCCAAGCTCCTTGATCTTGGACTGGAGACCTCCATCTGCGAATGGATATTCGATTTCCTGACGGGCAGGCCCCAGGTGGTGAGAATTGGCAGCCACACCTCTTCCTCACTGATCCTCAACACAGGCACACCACAGGGCTGTGTGCTCAGTCCTCTCCTATACTCCCTGTTCACGCACGACTGTACTGCTAAGCACAGCTCAAACAGCATCGTAAAGTTTGCTGACGACACGATCATCTTGGGCCTCATCACAGACAACAATGAGACGGCCTACAGAGAGGAGGTAAAGGCACTAAACAGCTGGTGCCAGGAAAATAACCTCTCTCTCAATGTCAGCAAAACTAAAGAGATGATCGTGGACTAGAGGAGACAGCTGGGGAGAGGACACCTCCCCATCCACATCGGTGATGCTGAGATTGAAAGGGTCAGCAGCTTTAAGTTTCTCGGTGTGCATATCACTGAGGACCTTTCCTGGACACTGCGCACGGACACAATAACAAAGAAGGCCCGCCAGCGGCTCTTTTTCCTGAGAAGACTGAGGAAGTTTGGCATGAACGCCAGCATCCTCACAAACTTCTACAGATGCACCATCGAGAGAGCCTGCTGACGGGCTGCATTACAGTCTGGTACAGGAACTGTTCGGCCCACAGCCACAAATCACTGGCAACTGTCTCCCGGCCATTCAGGACATTGTCTACCGGCGGTGCCTGCGGAAGGCACGCAGCATCATCAAGGACCACAGCCACCCAGCACGCAGGCTGTTCTCCTTGTTACCGTCAGGCAGACGATACAGGAGTATGGCTGCGCGTACCACCGGACTAAAGCACAGTTTCTACCATCAGGCCATCAGACTTCTGAACTCATAAACACATTTCAAATCATATATGTTGATTATTTTTAATATTGTTTTTTTACCTTACTAATGTCATTTTTAAAATCTTATTTATCCTTGGAATATTACTGCTGAGGTGACCCGCTGTCTTGTCAAATACATTTCATTGTACCATTGACCCTGTGCCAACTTACATAAGACAAATAAAATTTATTATTAGAATTCACAAAAATTCACAATATTATTCACAAAAAATATTGAAAAGTCATAAATCCAAGTTTTAAAATGCAGCTAATAAAATTGAAAGATGAAAAAGTTATTGAGATGTTTATATATTTGAAGTATTTATATTAAAAACATATTGAAAAAATATGCTGATACAAGTTTTAAATTGCTAATAAAATTGAAATATTTATTAAAAAAATGAAAATATTTTTTTCATAAATTTATTATCTATTTTGTTTATTTATGAAAAATTATTGAAATGCATGATGAAGGTACAAGTTTGAAATTGCACATGATAAAAGTGAAATATATATGTGACTGTATGTTGAAGTTCAGGATTACAGCTCACAGTGTTCACATCTTGAACTGTCTGTGATATTGTTCACCTGACTTTGTTCGGGGGCAGGAGCTGAAATATGGCTGTGTAATAATCTTATTAAACTTATTATTTTTGCAGAGTGCATCTACAAAAAGCGCTTATCCGTGGATGGACGGCAAATTAATTTAGAAATATTTGATCCATGTTCCCAAGTAAGTCTTGGAGTTTTAGTTCAGAAATACTGTGTGGAGACTGGGCCTTCAGTCTGCTGAGTCCACGCCGACAATCGATCGCCCGTTCACACTAGTTCTATGTTATCCCACTTTCTCATCCACGCACGAGGGGGCAATTTACAGAGGGCCAATGAACCTACAAACCCGCGCGTCTTTGGGATGTGGGAGGAAACCGGTGCACCCGGAGGAAACCCACGCTGTCACAGGGAGAACGTGCAAACTCCACACCCAGACTGACAGCACCCGGGTCTCCAGCGATGTGAAGTAACGGCTCTACCAGCTGCGTCACTGTGCCACCATGTGTCTTCTGAAACAGAGGACATTACTCTGACAGCAGTAAAGATACTTTGTCTTGTATTGTATCAGAATGATTACGTGGCCTCTGGGTATATTGCTGATGTAAATTGTTCTAACATAAACAATCCATATTCCGTTCATAAACTGAAAGCACCATTAGCTCAGCTTGCTCAGCCCACAATGTCTGTACCGAACATGATGCCAAGCTAAACTAATCTTCTCTGCCTGCAGTGATCCATATCCCTCCACTCCCTGCATATCCATGTGCCTATACAAAAGACCATTGAACACCACTGTAGAATTTGCCTCCACCACCACCCCTGGCAGCATGTTTCTGGCCCCCACCACTCTGTAAAAAACGACCCCCACATCACAAACATCCCTCCTTATAGCTATACCCTCTTTGACATTTCCACCCAGGGGAAAAAGGTTGTGACTGTCTACCTTATCAATGCCTCTCATAAATGTAGATACTTCCTATCAGGTCTTCCCTCAGCCTCTGATGTTCCAGATAAAGCAACCCCAAGTTTATCCAACCTCTCCTTGGAGCTGAAACGCCTCAGAGGCGCAATTGGTAGAGGTGCTGCCTCATAGCACCAGAGGCCCAGGTTCGATCCTGACCTCGGGTGCTGTCTGTGTGGTGTTTGCACGTTCTCCTTGTGACCGCGCGGGTTTCCTCCGGGTGCTCCGGTTTCCTCCCGCATCTCAATGACGTGCGGGTTTGTAGGTTTATGGGCCCACTGCAAATTGCCCCCTGGTGTGTAGGGAGTGGATGAGAAAGTGGGATAACAGAATTAGTGTGAACGGGTGATCGATGGTCAGCGTGGACCCGGTGGGCCGAAGGGCCTGTTTCCATGCTGCATCTTTTAATTAATCAAATACGTATATATTGTTAATGTCAATAGTATTTCCGTTTTATTCAATGGATTCCACAGCCCCTTATCATATTTCTACTTGTACGTTAATCAGCAAATGCCTTCGCCTTCTTGTTTCCATGTCACCCACCGTACCTGAGTTTGCACTTTTTTATTAGAACGGATTAAATGAAATAATTTTGTGACTGTAACAAATCAATCAGAATTAATGATTAACACATCGAATGTAGCCTGAAACTGCACGGATAAGAATGCGCTTATTTTGTAACCTGTCCTTTTCTTCTAGAATTTAGCGAATAAGTCGTCACTAACTGACCAGGTGACTTGGGGTGACGGGTTTGTCGTGGTGTATGATATTGGAGACCGGTCCTCCTTTATCTCAGCAAGAACTCTCATTAAACAACTACGAGAAGCAAACAGTGAAATTTACAAAAGGTAAGTGTGGATCATTCTGAGGAAGGGTCCCGACCCGAAACGTTGCTTGTCCACATTCTCCACACATGCTGCCTGAGCCGCTGAGTTACTCCAGCACTTCTTGTTTTGCTCTCTTAGAGTCATACAGCCGCTGAGTTACTCCAGCACGCGCCCATTAATTCCCTCCTATTTGCAGCCTCTGAGAGTCATAGAGTGATACAGTGTGGAAACAGGCCCTTCGGCCCAACTTTCCCACACCGGCCAAACTGTCCCAGCCACACCAGTCCAAACTGCCTGCGCTTGGTCCATATCCCTCCAAACCTGTCCTATCCATTTACCTGTCTAACTGTTTCTTAAACGTTGGGATAGTCCCAGCCTCAACTACCTCCTCTGGCAGCTTGTTCCATACTCCCACCACCCTTTGTGTGAAACGGTTACCCCTCAGATTCCTATTTTTCCTTGTCTCTGCATAGTCGTCTCACTAGTGCAGTCTGAGCTGTTAAGAAACATTAGCTTTCAAGAATAAATAACTGCCTTGTATTTGGATTTTTGTTGAACAGCCACAAATTGTAACCACACTCCAGAGATTAATTTCATAGGGAGTCGCAAGAAACTGCAGATGGAGGACTTTTGAGCAAAACACCAGTCACCCTGCTCCACTCCCCTCTTCCTTGTCAATACCCCGTTTCCCTTTTATCCCCCCTCTTTCCCCTCCCTCCTGTTCTCTCTCTCTCTCTCTCTCTCTCTCTCTCTCTCTCTCTCTCTCTCTCTCTCTCTCTCTCTCTCTCTCTCTCTTTTCACCCCTCTCTCTCTCTCTCTCTCTCTCTCTCTCTCTCTCTCTCTCTCTCTCTCTCCCTCTCTCTCTCTCTCTCCACATTTCACCCTGCCACATTTCACCCCGCCTGTCTCCTTACCTGAGGCCAGGATCGAACATGGGTCCCTTGGCGCTGTGAGGCAGCGGCTCTACCCGCTGCGCCATTGGGCCGCCCCAAGGTTAAATAGGATTTGCTTTAAGTTGTTCATATTCATATGTCTATTATTCTCAATGATGAGAAGGCCATGGAGCCCATCAAATCTATCTTGGTTCTCAACATATTTGCTCCATATTCCCCCTACGTTTCCCTGTAAACTCTTCTCGCTCACAAGCCCATTAATTTTCTCCTCGTCTGCTATACACATCTATATATATACTGAACTTTTTGTTGATAATATTGTTTACAGAGTATTGTGTTTACATATTCTGTTGTGCTGCTGCGAGTAAGAATCTCAGTGTTTGGTTTTGGATTTGTGACAGTAAAACGCTCTTGATTCTTGAACTGAAATTTGCCTTCAATTTCGCAGAGATGTGACGTCGGTGATATTTTTGGTTGGCAATAAGCAGGACCTGTGCCACGTGAGAGAGGTGAGGGAGGAAGAAGGAAGGCTCCTGGCCGGAGAAAACAAATGCCACTTTAGCGAACTGTCGGCAGCCGAAGATCGGCAGGAGGTCGGCACCATGTTTTCAAAGGCCATCAGGAACGCGAGTGGGAATCGCAGGAGGAAACCCAGTGGCTCAAAGTCGATGGCCAAGCTCATCAACAATGTGTTTGGTAAACGAAGGAAGTCCGTGTAGCTCCACGCAAACCACCTTGTTGCTCGTGTAAGAGGGAACTGCAGGCGATGGTTTAGATACACACAAAAAACTGGAGCGACTCAGCGGGTCAGACAGCATCTCTGGAGAAAAGGAATAGGTGACGTTTCGGGTCGAGTCCCTTAGAAACATAGAAAATAGGTTCAGGAGGAGGCCATTCGGCCCTTTGAGCCAGCACCGCCATTCATTGTGATCATGGCTGATCGTCCACAATCAATAACCCGTGACTGCCTTCTCCCCATATCCTGTGATTCCACTAGCCCCTAGAGCTCTATCTAACTCTCTCTTAAATCCATCCAGTGATTTGGCCTCCACTGCTCTCTGTGGCAGAGAATTCCACAAATTCACAACTCTCTGGGTGAAAAAGTTCCTTCTCACCTCAGTTTTAAATGGCCTCTCCTTAATTCTAAGACTGTGGCCCCTGGTTCTGGACTCGCCCAACATTGGGAACATTTTTCTGCATCTAGCTTGCCCAGTCCTTTTATAATTTTATATGTTTCTATGAGATCCCCTCTCATCCTTCTAAACTCCAGTGAATAAGAACAAGAAGAAGTGCCTCGACCCGAAACGTCACCTGTTCCTTATCTCCAGAGATGCCGTCTGACCCGCTGAGTTGCTCCAGCTTTTTGTGTCAACCTTGTTGCTTATGTTGGGACAAGTGTAATAATACCTGGTGACTCCAACCTTTCTGATCATTCTCCATCAACAGAGAAATCAAAAACTCTTACTTGATGTCTCTTTTTAGATGAAGAGGTTGGGTAGGCTAGGACTTTATTCCTTGGAGCGCAGGAGGATGAGGGGTGATCCTATCGAGGTGTATGAAATCATGAGGGGAATAAATAGGGTGAATGCACAGTCCTTTACCCAGAGAAAGGGAATCAAGAACCAGAGGACATAGGTTTAAGGTGAGTGGGGAAAGATTTAATACGAACCTGAGGGGCAACTTTTTTACTCAGAGGGTGGTGGGTATATGGAACAAGCTGTCACAGGAGGTAGTTCAGGCAGGTACAATAACAACATTCGTCATAGAAATATGCTGTATATCTAAACTAAACTAAATATTTAAAAAACACTCGGATAGGTATACAATTTAGAAGGATATGGGCCAAACTAGGAAGATGGGACTAGCGTATATGGGGCATCTTGATCTGCTTACTGAGTTGGGCTGAAGGGCCTGTTTCCATGCTGTATGACTCTGTGACTCTAAACAGAAGGATTGATCTGATTGGCATTCCTGACATACATCTGTAAGGAGAGAATAATGAAGCCTTAAAACTGGTTTCATGAAGAGCTGCGTCGGAAGGAACAGCAGATGCTGGTCGACACCGACAATCTACACAAAATGCTGGAGTAACTCAGCGGGACAGGCAGCATCTCTGGAGAGAAGGAATGGGAAACGTCACCCATTCCTTCTCTCCAGTGATGCTGCCTGTCCCGCAGAGTTACTCCAGCATTTTCTGCCCCGACCGCCCCGACGTGCAGCGGCAGCGTCTCCGCCCGCCCCGGACCGCGGGGCTTGGGTCGGCCCACTGCGGACCTTTCACCGTCCGGCGCGGCCTAGAACGTGGCAACTTCAACAGCCTGACCGCGGGAGAAGGGGAAAGGGGAAAGACATTCTGGCCTTCCATCACAGTGAGGAGGGGACTGGAGGAGACTCACTGTGATGGATGTTTCTTTTTTTGTTTTGTTTTGTGGCGGTTGTGTAATTGCGTATTTTATTGCTCTTATTGTTGGACTGTGGGTGATGAAATCTCGTCCAAAATACTTGTTTTCTGGATGACAAATAAAGGTAATTCTGAATCTGATTCTGAAAAGCTGTTGCTCATCGGTCTATTCCACCCCCCGCCCCCAGGAGAGCTTGGTGGTGGAGTCACTATAACATAGAACAGTACAGGACAGGAACAGGTCCTCTACCCACAATGTCTTTGCCGAGCATGATGCCAAGTCCAACTCTTCGCTGGCTGCATCTGATCCATTCTCCGCATATCCATGTGTCTGTCCAAAAGTGTCGTAAACACCACCATTGTACATGCGTCCGCTGCCATCACTGGCAGTGTGTTCCAGGCACCCACCACTCTACTTTAAACGTTGCCCCTCGCTAACTTAAGGCTATACCCCCCCTGCATTTGATGTTTCCATTCTGGGAAATGGCACTGGCTGTCCACCCTATCTACGCCTCTCATCATTTTATATACCTACGGCACTCCAGAGAAAACTATCCAAGTCTGTCCAACCTCTCCCAGTAGCTAATACCCCCCTAATCCGGGCAGCATTCTGGTAGACCACATCTGCACCCTTTCCAATGCCTCCACATCCTTTCTGTAATGGAGTGACCAGAAATGATTTTAAAGTGACTCTGTGATTTTTCTGATGTATTATCTGTGACTTTTAAACGTATTGATGTTATTGTATAGAGTCGATTTGTGCAGTCAGTTCTGAATGTCATATATTTTGATATCTATTTAAGTAATATTGTGGGAGAGATTACCTGTGAATATTAAAGGTTGATCTGTCTGCACAGAAAGCTTGTTTTCAAAATAAACTATCGTTCTTTTTGAGACTTGGATTAATATCTTAAACATCTTTAATTTAGACTTGATGTGAAACAGACCCTGGCTTTGTCCCACTGAGTCTGCACCGACCAACAATCACCACCGTACACTTGCACTTTCTTACACACTGGGGACAATTTACTGAAGCCAATTAACCTACAAACCTCCTCTGCACAGTGTGGGGGGAAGCCGAGGCACCCGGAGAAAACCAACGCGGTCATAGGGAGAATAGAGTCATAGAGTCCTACAGCACAGAAAGAGGCCCTTCGGCCCATCGTGTCCGTGCAGCCCGTTACCAAACACAGTCTAATTTTAATCCCATTTTCCCGCATTTGGACCGTAGCCCTGAATGTTGTAGCATTTCAAGTGCCCATCCAAATGCCTCTTAAACGTTGTGAGTGTTCCCGCCTCCACCACCACCCCAGGTAGTGAGTTCCAGACTCCAACCACCCTCTGGGTGAAAAAGTTCTTTCTCACATCCCCCCGAAATCTCCCTCCCCTTACCCTGTATCTATGTCCCCTCGTTGTTGAACCTTCCACCAGTGGAAGAAGTTCCCCACCATCTACCTTATCTATGCCCCTCATGATCTTGTACACCTCGATCATGTCCCCTCTCAGGCTTCTCTGCTCCAGGGAAAACAACCCCAGTCTGCTCAGTCTCTCCTCATAGCCGAGGCCCTTCATCCCTGGCAGCATCCTGGTGAATCTCCTCTGCACCCTCTCCAAAGCTATCACATCCTTTCTATAATGTGGTGACCAGAACTGTACACAATACTCCAGCTGTGGCCTCACCAGTGTTCTGTACAATTCCATCATTACCCGTACAGGCAGCACCCGCAGTCAGGATTGAACCCGGGTCTCTGGTGCTATAAGGCAGCAACTCTACCGCTGTGCTACAGCGTACTGGCCATCAGGAAGAACTTCCCTCTCAGATTTCTGTGTGACAAAGGCTAATTGGCCCTTTGAACCCATGCATGCGCACGGAGCACCCACATTACCCAATTATTTTCCCACTAGTCTGTTTAGATTAGCGATACAGCGCAGAAACAGGCCCTTCGGCCCACCGAACCGCTCCGACCAGCAATCCCCCGCACATTAGCACTATCCTGCACACACTCAGGGACAATTTATAATTTTACCGAAGCCAATTATCCGACAAGCGTGCACGTCTTTGGAGTGTGGGAGGAAACCGGAGCACCCGGAGAAAACCCACGCAGGTCACGGGGAGAACGTACAAACTTCGTGCAGACAGCTGCTGTAGTCAGGATCGAACCCGCGTGTCTGGCGCTGTGAGGCAGCAACTCCACCGCTGCACCACCGTTCCACCTTCTCGTCACGTTCCTAAATGTTCTACTATTCTGGAACATAGAACAGCACAATACAGGAACAGGCCCTTCAGCCCACAATGTCTGGGCTGCACTTAATGCCAAGTTAAACCAATGTCTGCCTGTTCCTTGCATATCCATGTGCTTATCTAAAAGCCTCTTAAACACTACTGTATCTACCTTCACCACCACCCTTGGCAGCACAATCCAGGCTCCCACGACCCTCTGTGAAAAAATCTTGCCCTGTACATCTCATAAACTTTGTCCCTCTCACCTTAAACCTATGCCCTGTTGTCCTTGATATTTCCAACCTGGAAAAATGGTTCTGACTGTCGACCCTATCTGTCTCTCATAACGTGATATACATTTATTGAGTCTCCTCTCAGCCAACGGACTAAACAATCTAAGTGTGTTCAGCCTCTCCTGGTACCTCCCTCCTCAAAGCCTCCACATCCTTCCTGTGACAGGGTGACCGGAACTGCACGCAATGCTCCAAATGCGGCCTAAACAAAGCTTTGTAGAGCTGCATCTTGACTTCCTGAGTCTTATATTCAATGCCATGACCAATGAAGGCAAGCACACCACACGGCTTCATTACCCCCTGGTCTGCAGAATGGTTTAGTGGAGGATAAACACTCACAGACAAAGCCAGTCTGGCAGTGAAGGTCCGGTCCTCAGCGTGGGTGAGATTTGGGCTTGAAACTAAACAGGTTTAGGTTGATTGTTGTGATGTGTACTGAGGTACAGTGAAAAGCTTGGCTAGTTTAGAGATACAGCGCGGAAACAGGCCATTTCGGCTCACCGGATCCACGCCAACCAGCAATCCCCACATATTAACACTATCCTACATACACTAGGGACATTTTTTTTTACCAATACCAAGCCAATTAACCTACATACCTGTACGTCTTTGGAGTGTGGGAGGAACCCGAAGATCTCGGAGAAAACCCACGCAAGTCACTGGGAGAACGTACAAACTCTGTACAGACGGCACCCGTAGTTGGGATTGAACCCGGGTCTCTGGCGCTGTATTCGCTGCAAGGCAGTAACTCTACCGCTGTGCAACCGTGGATTGTGGATGCTATCCACTCAGATCAGCTAATATACATAAATACACTCAAGCCAAACTCAAGGACAACAGGTAGAGCAAAGAGAAAGATACAGAATGCAAATATAGTTCTGAGCATTGTAGCGCATCAGTTCCAGAGGCAAATCGATCATCGCAGGTCCATCACGGGTACTGACCTCCCCACCATCGAAGGTATGTACGGAAGGTGCTCTCTCACAATGGCTGCCAGCATCATCACGAACCCACGTCACCCTGGCCACGCGCTCATTTCACACCTGCCATCAGGAAGAGGGCCCAGGAGCGTGAAAACTAACGTCCAGGTTTACGAACGACTTCTTCCCAACAACCACCAGGCTATTGGCCGCCACGAACTCCAACTAAACACCAAACTACGAACTGCCTGGGTTGCACTAGGGACTTAAGGTTTTGTTTTGTGTTTTTTGTACTTTTTTGAATATTGAACTTTGTTACATTTGTTTACTATATTATCTATTGGGTATGATGTTTACAAACCGGCTGTGTTGCTGCAAGTAAGAATTTCACTGTTTCGTTCGGGATATGTGACAATAAAATGCTTTTGACTCTTGAACGTCCAGTGTCTGCAATAAGGTGGAGGTGAATCGGCCAGTTCAGTTCATTTTATTGTCTCGTGCACCGAGGCACAGTGAAAAGCCTTTGTTGCGTGCTAACCAGCCAGCGAAAAGACAATACATGATTACAATCGAGCCATTCCCAGTGTACAGATGCACGATAAGAGAATAATGTAGGAAAAGAACTGCAGATGCTGGTACAAATCGAAGGTATGCTCCTAGATGCTGCCTGACCTGCTGAGTTACTCCACCATTTTGTGATAAGGGAATAATGTTTAGTGCAAGGTAAGGTCCGATCAAGGATAGTCCGAGGGTCACCTATGGGGTAGACCAGGAGTTCCTGACCTTCTTCGGCCCGTTTACCCCTGGCAACGTTTCAAAAGTAAATTTCCCCCCACCCTGTTTTGTACAGTAATTTGAGTTTCACCATAAAAGCAACCGACAATGGGAACATTTTAAAAATACTGTTTTCAACATTATTATTTTAAGTTCAAATAACAATAATAATAATAATAATAGCACATAACAATGCTATTTCACTTATTTATGAACAACTCATGATGAACAGATCCCGGTAGACCAGAACCAAACACAGTCTGTCAACGACAACACACCAAACAACATTTCTACCGCTTAACTAAATACATTAAAAAAAAAAAAATTATAATTGGAAAAATAAAGTACAAATTCAGAATCAACAAATGTACCAGAACCAGGGGTCACAGCTTAAGGATAGGTGGGAAGTCTTTTAGGACCGAGATGAGAAAACATTTCTTCACACAGAGAGTGGTGAGTCTGTGGAATTCTCTGCCACAGAAGGTAGTTGAGGCCAGTTCATTGGCTATATTTAAGAGGGAGTTAGATGTGGCCCTTGCGGCTAAAGGGTTCAGAGGGTATGGAGAGAAGGCAGGTACAGGTTACTGAGCTGGATGATCAGCCATGATCATATTGAATGGCGGTGCAGGCTCGAAGGGCCGAATGGCCTACTCCTGCACCTATTTTCTATGTTTCTATGTTACCCCCTGGGTAGGCAAAATTTACCCCCTGATTGGGAACCCTCGGGGTAGATAGTAGTTCAGCACTGCCCCGGAAGGACCATTCACAAGCCTGATATCAGAGAGGATGAATCCGTGCCTGAGTCTGGTGGTGTGCACTTTCAAGCTTCACATCGCAGCTCATTTAGACAATCGGTTCACGACAGCTGCTTAGTCATCTCAGCGCTGATCGAAGAGGCAGGTTCACATGTTATCTACAAGCTTTCGACGATAATCCTCTGCGTCTGACAAGTAATGGCATGATGGGGTTATTTCCAGCAACGAGCCTCCTGGGTTTGATTTGTAGATATGGTGCACCCATATGTCTTGTCTGCCAGACTTTAAATAACAAGTCGAGGTTTTTTTCATCAACGTTGCCGTCTTCCAAGACTTTAAAATAGAATAATAACTGTTTCTGGACAGGAAAGGCACCGAGGGAAAGGGGACAAACGTGGGGAGGTGGGACAAGCTCAGAAGGGGCATCTTGGTGGGCACGAGCAAGTTGGGCTGAAGGGCCTGTTTCTATGCTGCATTACTCTATCACACCAAGACCCTTGAATGATTAATTATAGTTATTCATTTACAAAGTAGAAAAATGTTTAGGCCCGAGCAATTTTCCCTCATTTGTCATATTTGCTTACAACACACAAGAACGCCATCCTGCCTGTCCAGTGAAAACCAGCCCTCGAACAATCCCGCCCATCCTCCCAATTACTTCGCTGTAAAGCTCTCTCACATTCCCATCAACTCCCCCTATTATCCCACCGCCCATGGAAACTGCAGGCAATTGACCTTTTTACAATGTAGCCGGAGAACAAACTCTCTGGGAAAAACCCACACAGCCACACGAAGTACAAACAAAATCCTTACTTGTCCCATCAACGAAAATTGTGATCTTCACTTCCTACAACAGAAGTATGGTGTAATCGAGGCTTGGCCGAACATAAGCGTTCAGTCCGCCAAGGCCAGCTGGATCTCCCGGTTGCTGACCATTTTAACTCCCCTTCCCATTCCCACACTGACCTTTCTGTCCTGGGCCTCCTCCATTGCCAGAGTGAGGCCAAACGCAAGCTGGAGGAACAGCACCTCGTATTCCAAATGTCTAGTTTACAACCTAACGGTATGAACTTTGAATTCTGCAAGTTAAAGTAATGCCCCATTCCCCCCCTCCTCGCACCCATCCCCTCTCTCCTTGCCCCCCGCCTTTCACCAGCACCAGCCTCTGTGCTGATTTGCAACCATTTCTCCCACTATCCTGCCCCCTTCACCATCCCCTTCCACCTGCATCTCACCCTCTTTTTTAACTCTTCTTTTGTCCCCCTTTTGTCTCCTTTCCACCCCTAGCCTTTGTCCGAAGAAGGGTCCCGACCCGAAACGCCACCTGTCCACTCCCTCCGCAGATGCTGCCTGACCCGCTGAGTTCCTCCAGCACTTTGTGTTCTATGCAGGATCCCAGCATCTGCAGTTCCTTGTGGCCCTTGCGGTCTAATCTATCGCAGCGTGTTCTTTTTCAAGAACGTTAGTTGTCCGGTCACATCTGCTGCAAGAAAGGAAGGAGGATTTTCAGAGGAAAACATTTCTGAAGGTTGGGAGTTATGCAATACAGTCCAGTGTTGTGGGTCGTGACAAAAAATGGAGGGGATATCAGTCGATCTCGTGTATCCCAGCGGTGAATTAATTCATTGCAGAGATTGAATGATTTTCCCTGGGAGTGCCATTATCCTGGCAGGCTGTTGTTTAACATTTATTCATGTTAATGCTTGTCTCCATTGCCGCCCATTTCTTGCTGATGTGAGTCAGACCTGCCAATCTGCCTGCACCAGGGAGTAGGGTTTCAGATGCCGTGATTAGGCTTGTGATTTGAAAACTCCCCCTGATGCGGGTTTAGGGGGGGGGGATATTGTACTTGTGGAAACATGAAAACAGATGCTGGAATAGAGTTAAACGATACATCAATGCAGGAAGGAACTGCAGGTGCTGGTTTACACCGACGACAGGCACAAAATGCTGGAGTGCCTCAGCGGGTCAGGCAGCGTCTCTGGAGAGAAGGAATGGGTGACGCTTCAGGGTCGAGACCCTTCTTCAGACTGAGTCAGGGGAGAGGGGGGTCTAGAAATGTAGAACAATAGGGTGTGAAAACGACAGATCAAAACAGACGATGACAAGGAAATGCAGAATGGTTCATTGTTGTGCTATGACAAGGGGGGCATGCCATCGGTAGAATTAATCAGAAAGACAGTGAAACTAGTCGGAGAACTAGGCTGGGGAGGGACGGAGAGAGAGGGAGAGCAAGGGTTACTTAAAGTTAGAAAAAAATTCTCTTTCACCCAGAGAGTTGTGAATTTGTGGAATTCTCTGCCACAGAAGGCAGTGGAGGCCAATTCACTGGATGAATTTAAAAGGGAGTTAGATAGAGCTCTGGGGGTTAGTGGAATCAAGGGATATGGCGAGAAGGCAGGCACGGGTTACTGATTGTAAAATGATCAGCCATGATCCCATTGAATTGCGATGCTTGCTCGAAGGGCAAAATGGCCTCCTCCTGCACCTATTTTCTATGTTTCTAAAGCAATATTCATACCGCTGGGTTGTAAGCTTTCTCATTAGCATAGCAGCTTCCATGTCCGCTCGAGAAGGTGGATGGAGTCTTGGTTTAATGTAAGAAGCAACAGGAATAGCTGTCTGGTCCTTCAAACCTGCCGTGTGGCACCAGAGGTCCATGGCAGTGCTGCACTATCTAGGCAGTGCCTGATTCCAAAGCAGGTACATGGTCCACCACCAACTTTCCAGCAACTGGTGGTCGGGCACCGCCTTCAATCCATAATTACGAGAACGTACTTAGAATTCCCCTCCCTCCCCCCTCAAGAACCCAAAATCTGCGGTTTCGTGTGTCTCCACCGTTTGTATTCTTTCTTGCCTTGATGTGGTCTGTTATGTACCTGCTCCCCTATCCTTAGTTCTTGATTTCAGATATACCAGAACTTAGTTTGAAGGTAGACACAAAAAGCTGGAGCAACTCAGCGGGACGGGCAGCATCTCTGGAGAGAAGGAACGGGTGACGTTTCAGGTCGAGACCCTTCTTCAGACCGGTTAGGGATAAATGAAACGTGAGATATGGGCGGTGACGTGGAGAGATAAAGGACAACGAACGAAAGACATGCAAAAAAGTAACGACGATAAAGGAAACAGGCAGTTGTCAGCTGTTTGTAGGGTGAGAACGGGAAGCTGGTGCGACTTGGGTGGGGGAGGGATAGAGAGGGAGGGAATGCCGGGGCTGCCTGTGAGAGAAATAGTCGGAGAGCAGGAGGAATCACAGAGGGGGAGCAGTGAGAGAGGATGTAGCAGAACCCTCGTCTGAGAGACGAGGAGAACTTCTTCAAAGTAGACATACCTAAAATCAGTTCCTTCTTTATCTAATATCTCATGGACCTTATGAAGGATTTCTTGCTGTGGATTCAGTTGTTATCAGCTCTGATCACATGAATCTGTTGCAGTCACATTGCAGGTGTTGATTTACTGGTGCACTCCACAAAGACTGACAATGATTAAGATGCAGTTAGATGGCCCGATCATATCCTATTCACAAAATGCAGGAGTAACTCAGCGGGTCAGGCAGCATCTCAGGAGAGAAGGAATGGGTGACGTTTCAGGTCGAGACCCTTCTTCTGACTAAGATGTCAGGGGGGCGGGACAAAGGAAGGATATAGGTGGAGACAGGAAGTTAGAGGGAGAACTGGGAAGGGGGGGGTGGGGGAAGAGAGGGACAGAGGAACTATCTAAAGTTGCAGAAGTCAATGTTCATACCGCTGGGCCCAAGCGGCCCAAGCGAAATATAAGGTGTTGTTCCTCCAATTTCCGGTGGGCCTCACTATGGCACTGGAGGAGGCCCATGACATCCTATAATCATTGTATCCCATACAATGCACTTCCTGAGTTACTGAGGGATTCTGTCAGTGTAAACAGTTTATTTGATGTGTGTTATTGCAACCTGGTTGCCTGGTTATTATCTGCGACAATCATTGTCAACTTTGCCCAACAATCATAGGGTGAATGTGCGGGGCGGAGCGGTGGCGCAGCGGGTAGAGCCGCTGTCTCACAGCGCCAGAGACCCGGGTTCAATCCTGTCCTCGAATGCTGTCTGTGTGTGGAGTTTGCACGTTTTCTCCCCGTGACCGCGTGGGTTTTCTCCGGGTGCTCCAGTAACCTCCCACACTCCCAAAGACATGCGGGTTTGTAGGTTTATTGGCTCCTGTGAATTGTCCTTAGGGTATAGGATAGAGATAGTATACGGGGTAATCGCTGGTTGATGCAGACTCGGTGGGCCGAAGGGCCTGTTCCCATACTGCATCTCTAATTGAGTATGGGGGGGGGTTCCACTGTTGTTAGCATCAGTGGGCCGAAGGGCATGTCCCTGTGCTGGACTGTTCTACGCTCTATGGAAGCCAGGATATTTCCCTGGCAGGATGAAGGATGCATTGCCTGAGGCAGATTGGCAGTGATCCTCACACCAGTCTGAGCCCCAGTGTGTCGCTGTGGGATGGCTGTACAACTGATGTGCGGGACAACATGGCAGACGTTACTAGAAATTTACGGAGACGCAAGGAACTGCGGACGCTGACATCATTGAACAAAACACAAAGTGCTGGAGGAACTCAACGGGTCAGGCAGCATCTGTGGAGGGAATGGACGGACGATGAAATGTCCCGAACCAAAACATCATCTCATCCATTCCCACCACAGCCGCTGCCTGACCCGCTTCGGGTTTTACCAGAAATTCACCCCGGATCGGTGGAATTGAAGGCATTGTGGGATACCACTGAAGTGGACAAATGAATTTCAGACACAGAGTGCAGTGCGTTAATGCAACTATATTCTGCATCAAGCACTGCCAACCAGTTAGAAGTACATAAAATGCGAAGAATAGATTGGGTAGACAGACGGAATAATTTCCCGAGAGTGGAAATCTCCAATATTGGGCATCGCTAGAAGGGCACAGCTGGAAGGTGAGAGGGGGAAAGTTCAATAGAGATGTGCGGGACAAGTATTTTTTTAGATTTAGAGATACAGCGCGGAAACAGGCCCTTCGGCCCACCGAGTCCGCGCCGCCCAGCGATCCCCGAACATTAACACTATCCTACACACACTAGGGACAATTTTTGACATTTTACCCAGTCAATTAACCTACATACCTGTACGTCTTTGGAGTGTGGGAGGAAACCAAAGATCTCGGAGAAAACCCACGCAGGTCACGGGGAGAACGTACAAACTCCGTACAGACGGCGCCCGTAGTCAGGATCGAACCTGAGTCTCCGGCGCTGCATTCGCTGTAAGGCAGCAACTCTACCGCTGCGCCACCGTGCCGCCCTCCAGTATTTGACACTGAGAGTAGCGAGTGCCTGGAACGCACTGCCGGGGGTGGTGCTGGAGGGCAGATACAATAGTGACATTTAGAAAGCTTTTAGATGAACACATGGAAGTGCAGGGAATAGAGGGAAATGGATCATATCCAGGTAGAGGAGATCAGTTTAATTTAGCATCATGTTCGTCCCCTCCTGTGTTGTACCATTCTATGTTTTGTGTTTAATTCAGAGTAAGACAATAATATTTCAAGCAAAGTGTTGACTCTTTTGGTCAGATTGGTCAAGGAGAGAGAGACACCAAGCTATGAATGAATGAATGAATGAATGAATGAATGAATGAATACGTTTATTGGCCACTTATGCAGATACAAGGAATGTGCCTTGGTGCTCCGCTCGCAAATGACAACACAAACATACAGTTAACAATTAAGAATAAAGCATAAACACATCAAAACAATAAGGATTCAACATTACGGTCTACACATGTGGGTGAAAATAAACCAGAGCAAAAAAGAAACTACAGACTTTGGTTATTGAGTATAAGAAAATAACTGCAGATGCTGGTACAAATCGAAGGTGTTTATTCACAAAATGCTGGAGTAACTCAGCAGGTCAGGCAGCATCTCAGGAGAGAAGGAATGGGTCACGTTTCGGGTCGAGACCCTTCTTCAGACTGGTTATTGAGTTATTGGTTTGGTTATTGAGTTATTGGTTTGGTTATTGAGTAGAACTACCACTCGTGGAACAAAGAGCTGTTTGTATGTCTGATTACTGCATGATTACTGCTCTTGCTTTGGGACCTCACCCTTGGTCTGAAGAACAGACCATGAGATTAATCTGAATCCTACACAGAACAAAGAACACAGTAGAACACTGGGACAGGCCCTTCGGCCCACAATGTCAGTGCCGAAGGGTTAATAGCCAGTTCAGAGGGCCAATGGGTTTGCAATCTACATCCCTCCATTCCCTGCAATATTCCTCTTACTAAAATATTCCCCATTGGTAGGTTCATCGGCCTTGGTAAATTGCCACTTGTAGATAGGGAAATGGGAAATCCTGTCAGGGAGCTGGAGACGAATCCAGGAAGAATACAATGGGTGTAAATGTGTGGTGAGTAGCCCGGTTGAGAGGGCCAAAGGGTTTGCTTCTGTACTGTGTAACTCCACGACTAATTCTGGCTCCGCGAGATTATATTTCTCCAATCCAAAACCCTGGCCTCCACACAGGTCCAAGGTGAAACTGCATTATAAAAGGGTTGCACAGTGGTGCAGCTGGTAGAGCCACTGCTTCACAGCGCCAGAGACCCCGGTTCAATCCTGGACCCCGCGTGCTGTCTGTGTGGAGTTTGCACGTTCTCCCTGTGACCAGATGCTCCAGTTTCCTCCCACACACTAAAGACTAAAAATGATTTGTAGGTTAATTGGCCTCTGTAAATTAGTGGATGAGAAAGTGGGATAACATAGATTCAGGGCAGATTCAGGGACAGTTTTTCCCAGCTCTTATCAGGCAACTGAATTGTCCTCTCACCATCTAGAGAGTGGCTCTGACACCCCATCCACCTCATTGGAGATCTCCGAACAACTTTTAATCTTACTTTACTGGACTTTAAGTTACACTAAACATTGTACCTGTGATCCTGTATCTTTACTCTGTGGATGGCTTGACTGTAATACTCTACAGTCTTTTCGCTGACTGGATAGTACGCAACAAAAATCTTTTCACTGTGCCTCGGTACACATGACAATAATAAACGAAACTAAAAAAAAACTAGTGTGAACGGGTGACCGATGGTCGGTGTGTGCTTGGTGGGCCGAAGGACCTGTTTCCATGCTGTGTCTACGACTGATTGAATCTTCTTCGAAATAGACATTGAGTTTTTCCAGGCACAGATTTTAAAAAGGGGGGTAAAATCAGTCGGAAGGAATTGCAGATGCTGGTTTATACCGAAGATAGACATCAATCAATGGATATTTATTGATAGGCACAAAAAGCTGGAGTCACTCAGCAGAACAGGCAGCATCTCTGGAGAGTCTTCTCGGGTCTTCAGTCTGAAGAACGGTCTTGACCTGAAACGTCTCTCCTTCTTCCCATTCCTTCTCTCCAGAGATGCTGCCTGTCCCGTTGAGTGACTCCAGCTTTCTGTGCCTATCTTCGGTTAAAGCCAGCATCTGCAGTTCCTTCCTACACAATGGATATTTATTATCACGTATGCAATTAAATATTCCATAGTGAAATTCATTTTGGATATAATGCCGGGGTTGCCATGTTTGGTGCCACTTCATCAAGTTCACATTTGCGGCCTGGCCAAGCATAGCCCTTGGTATCCTCCGACATAGAGTGCTGGAGTAACTCAGCGGGTCAGGCAGCGTCTCTGGACAGAGGGAATAGGTGACGTTTCGGGTTGGAACCCTTCTTCAGACTGAGAGATGGAGAAGGCTAGAAACAGACGTTTCAGATCAGAACCCTTCTTCATCCTCCACCTTTCCTGAGGTCATCTGTTGCCTGCCCTGTTTTGTTCTGGCCTTCTCTATCTTTCAGTCTGGAGAAGAGTTCTGGCCCGAAACGTCACCTATTCCCTTTCTCTGGAGATGCTGCCTGAGCCGCTTATTAAAAGACTATTTGTATCTATTTTGGGGGGAAAAAAACAGCGCTGGAATAGGGTTTGTATTGAAGAAAACTTACAGGCAGGAGATGCTTTATTTCCAAGGCACAAACTCTCTTGTGCATCAATTGCAGAACAATACCTCATTAGCTTTGCAATTCCCCTTCATGTTCCAATTGCCACATCGCCTCCGGATAAAAATGACAATTTGGGGGTATATTTTCCTCCCCGTGTGCATCTTTCACTTAGGCAGAATAAATGACGGTTTAATAAAATAATCAAAGTTACTTTTGCCCTCCGGTGCCAATTAGTTTCACTTGGATACCTAAAGAACATTCTCATCTCATGACACCAGTTCAGGTTCTCTAATTAAAAAGGAGAATGATTAGCCCACTGGGTCAAACAAAACATAGCAGATATTTGTTTCCCAGAAACAAACTTAAAGCTGGAAAGAGTGCAGAGAAGATTTGCGAGGGTGTTGCCAGGTCCTGAGGGCCTGAGCTATAGGGAGAGGTTGGTCAGGCTAGGACTCCATTCCTTGAAGTGCAGGAATCTGACAGGCAACAGGAAGTATGTCATTAAGTCAGAAAGAGTGCAGGCAAGATTTACGAGGATGCTGTTAGGACTTGAGGGCCTGAGCTAGAGGGAGAGGTTGGGCAGGCTAGGACATTCTTCCTTGAAGCACAGGTGACTGAGGGGTGATCTTAGAGAGGTGTATAAGCTCATGAAGAGGAATAGATAGGGTGAATGCACAGAGTCCTTTACCCAGGATCGGGGTAACAATAACCAGAGGACATAGGTGAGAGAGGAAAGATTTAACATGAATCTGAGGGGGCAACCTTTTTCACTCAAGAGGGTGGTGAATTAGATGGAATGAGCTGCCAGAGGAGGTAGTTGAGGCAGGTACGATAACAGCATTTAAAAGACATTTGGACAGGTACATAGATAGGATACTAGATAGAGCTCTTAAGGATAGCGGAGTCAGGGGGTATGGGGAGAAGGCAGGAACGGGGTACTGATTGAGAATGATCAGCCATGATCACATTGAATGGCGGTGCTGGCTCGAAGGGCCGAATGGCCTCCTCCTGCACCTATTGTCTATTGTCTATTGAAAGGTTTAGAGTGGCATGGACATAACGCAAGAAAATGGGACTAGCGTAGATGGGGCATCTTGGTCAGCATGGACTTTGAGCCGAAGGGCCTGTTCTAGTGCTGTATGACTCTACGTGGATTAATCTTCAGAGTTTATGGCAGACATTCAGTGGTTGGAAGACATAATCATATCTGCATTGTCACTGATGTGGAATTTCTCACAGTGTCCTATCTTGAATTATGTTTACAGCCAAGTTCCTGCCCAATGGTCCTTTGGAATTTAAAAAATTATATTTTCTTTCAGTCCTTCCAGGCAGCGCATATTTGTCATCGCCTGTTGATGCCGATGTCATAAAGAGTAAGGCCCTTCTCCATTATAACCGTGCACAGGGAACACAAGGAATTGCAAGCGCGGAATCCTGAGAAAAACACAAAGTGCTGGAGGAACTTAGCCGGTCAGGCAGCAGCGGTGGAGGGAATTATTGTTTAGAGGTACAGCTTCGGCCCACTGAGCCCATCAATCACCCATTCACACTAGTTCTCTGTTATCCCACGTTCTCATCCACTCCCTACATACAAGGGGCAATTTACAGGGGTCTAATTAACATATAAACCCGTACGTCTTTAGGCTGAGATAGGAGACCGGAGCACCCGGAGTAAACCCACCCAGTCACAGGGAGAACGTGCAAACTCCACACACAGACAGCACCTGAGGTCAGGATCGAACCTGGGTCTCTGGCAACGTGAGCTGTCTCAACCAGCTGCATCACTGTGCCGCCCCAATATTTGTGTGTGGCGCATTTCATTCCTCTTCTCTCCCAATCTGAGACCCTTTTGTCTCCTATACTTCACTAGCCGATTTGTCACTCCATCCGTGGCTGTGTTCTGCAGCTGCGGCTCACCGGCAGTCTCTCTGTCTTTTTTTTGTTTTTTGTCTATTGTCATCGTTTAATGTACGTTTTGTTCTATTTTTAACTCTGTGTATGTGGGGGGGTGGTGGGGGGGTTGGGGGAAACCTTTTTTCTAATCTCTTCCTCAACGGAGATGCGACCTTTACCGTGTCGTATCTCCGTTCGCGCTACGGCCTAACATCGTGGAGTCGGCGGCCTCCAGCTGGGATCGACCTTGAAGACTCCGGTCGCAGGGCCTGGACTTACCATCTCGGAGGCTTCGACCATGGGCCCTGCAGACTGCAACATCGGGAGTTCGCAGGTCCCTGGCTGGCGACCGGTTTTTGGGAGCTCCAGCCGTAGCAGCTTCGACCGCCCCGAAGCGCGAGGTACGATCGACCCGCCCGCAGGCCCTTCATCGCCCTGCGTGGCCTGGCCGCGGCACTTTCCTTCGCCCGGTGGGGGCTCAGGACTTTCATCGGCCT